>NW_019229838.1:0-3323 GCF_002742605.1 Olea europaea var. sylvestris
TAAGCTGGCACGACGGCATCAATTTTTCTCCATGTACTTGTACTCGAGGTATATACCTTGATAGTCATTACGACAATCTACACCATTTTTATGCGCCAACACAACCACCTTGTAATTGTAGGAATTGGTTCAAATAATTAATCAAAAATTGGAAAATGAAAAGATGTGTAAAGGTGGAAAATGAAAAGGTGTGACTACATGTCAATTCCGACCAAATATTCGAACTTGATCCGATAGTCAAATTACAAAAGTAAATAGACCAATTTATTCTACTCGTCGATTAGATCATCATAATATATTTGAAATCTCGAAACCAATTCCGGATGAATGAAAAATTGCGTACCAAAATTGGAAGAAATGAAATGTTGCAACTTTTCGAAAGAATGCAGGTTTTGACCAAGTGTTGCAACTTTTTGAAAGGATGCATGTTTTGGCCCACACTACTTCATTTACACCATTTCACATCTATAAATAGGATCCTACAGACATGGTTTTGGGTACACCAATTGCATTGAGCATTCATTCTCCTCTTGCAATTTTTTCCTTTCTAATTCCATATCATTTTCTTTGTAGAGGGGAAATTCTGTCAAAAGTTCGTCAGTTTCTTGTGGTTTGAAAATGCTGCTACCATAAGTTGTGAATCCATTGTATTTTAGGAGAAAAGTGTCATTCACAGTGAGCATCGTAGCGGGACAATTTGTCTTAAAGAAAGAGACAATGTCTCACCTTGGATTATTCTCTATTTCTATTTCTTCTTAATCCTTGTTTTACATAATCATTATACCGAAACTCTATCCAAATTTTTATTCATATAAATTGTGTTTTGATCACGCTCTTACTGGTTAAAACTAGTCAAACAAATATATCAAAAATCAACCCTTACATAGCCCTTTTTATAAGTCGTCTCCAACAAATTTAAGACAAATTTTTGTGTCTTTGTGGTTCGTTGTGGACAACTATTACTTTGTTTGAATACTGCTTTGTATACTAGTCCTTCATCGATATTATCATCATTTTGTTGAACTTCTGTTTGTGTAACAGAACTGACTTCCATCGGGACTTCATCAAGTCAAAATAGTTCCAATAATGTGGTACCACCCGTGGCCATACCGTTGCATAATACTACTATCTCACCTGGGGAAAAGTCGAAAAAATTTGCAGGAGTAGACTTCAAGAGGTGGCAACAAAAGATGTTTTATCTCACCACTTTTAATTTGGCTAAATTTTTAAAGGAAACTGCACCGACTGTACAAGAAGTGAAAAATAATCGTGAATCGGTTATTACTTTAGATGCATGGAAACAGTCAGACTTGCTATGCAAGAACTATATCCTAAACAGATTGGATAATACACTATATGGAGTTATAGTTCAAAGGAATCAGCCAAGAAACTATGGGATTCTTTGAATATAAAGTACAATACCTAGGATGCCGGAACAAAGAAGTTCATTGTTTGCAAATTTTTGGACAACAAGATAGTTGATTCTTTCCAGACTTGCTATGCAAGAACTATATCCTAAACAGATTGGATAATACACTATATGGGGTTATAGTTCAAAGGAATCAGCCAAGAAACAATGGGATTCTTTGGATATAAAGTACAATACCTAGGATGCCGGAACAAAGAAGTTCATTGTTTGCAAATTTTTGGACAACAAGATAGTTGATTCCAAAACCGTGATTAGCTAAGTGCAAGAGACTCAAGTCTTGTTGCACGACATCCATGCCAAGAAAATGGAATTGAGTGAATCATTCCAAGTAGTTGCCATTATTGAGAAACTCCCTCCTATGTGGGGAGATTTCAAAAATTACCTCAAGCACAAATGCAAGGAAATGAATTTGGAAGAATTGATTGTGCGCTTGAAGATTGAAGAGGAAAATCGAAAAATCGAACGAAAGCCGATTGATCAAGATGGTGCAAATTTTGTTGAAATGAAACCAAATGCAATAAACAAAAAACGAAATGCTTCTAATTATGCACCGTGAAGAGACAATTCTAAGAAAGTTAAGAAGTTCAAAGGGAATTGTTACGACTGTGATAAGGCTAGACATCATTCAAGTGAATATTGAAAGCCAAAGAAGAATGCTCAAGCCCACATGGTTGCAAATAACACTCTATCTGATGGACTGCAAGAAATGAGTTTACCTGCAGTAGTGTCCGAATGCAACATGATTGGAAATACTAAAGAATGGTGGATTGACACCAGCACTACCCGCTATGTGTGTACGGACAAGGCGATATTCTCCAACTATCAAGAATTGAATGAGGAACAGCTATACATGGGAAATTCTGCAAGTTCCAAAGTTGAAAGACAAGACAAAATCTCTTTGAAAATGACATTCGGGAAAGAACTCGTCCTCAGCAATGTCCTACATGTGCTGGATATACGAAAAAATTTAGTGTCAGGGTCTCTACTTAGCAAGAATTGTTTTAAACTTGTATTTGTATTCGATAAATTTGTGTTGTTTAAAAATGAAATGTATGTAGGGAAAGGATACATGTGTGATTGAATGTTCAAATTGAACGTTCTTACAATTGTACCAAACAAGTCGTTATGAATAAAACTATAAATTCCGTTTACTTGCTTGAGCCTTCGTGTTTGTGTCATAGTCGATTAGGACATGTGAATTACAAGTCATTGCGCGAACTAACGAATCAAAGTTTAATTCCAACGCATAAAATCAGTCCTAATCATAAATATGAAATATGTGTTGAAGCAAAATTGACTAAAACACCATTCCATTCAATACAAAGGAACATAACCTCTCTTGAATTGATCCATAGCGATATATGCGATCTAAAATTTGTACAAATTCGAGGTGGTAAGAAATACTTTGTGACATTTATTGATGATTGTACAAAGTTTTGTTATGTCTTTCTTTTGAGAAGTAAAGACGAAGCCTTAGATGCATTCAAAACCTATAAAGCTGAAGTTGAAACATAACTTGAAAAACGAATAAAGAACATTCATAGGGATAGATGAGGTGAATATGGGGCACCGTTTGAAGACTTTTGCTCTGAACGTAAAATTGTTCATCAAACAACGGCACATTACTCTCCTTAATCAAATGGTGTTGCAGAACGTAAAAATCGAACACTTAAAGAAATGATGGATGCCATGTTAATAAGTTCGAGTTTACCACAGAACATGTGGGTGAGGCTATTTTAACGGTAAATAGTCTTCTTAATAAAATACATTTTAAGAAAATGGAAGAGACAGCATATGAACTATGGAAATGCCATCCTTCATCCTATCAATACTTAAAAGTGTAGGGGTGTTTGGCTAAGATTGAGATACCTAAGCCTAAACAAGTGAAAATCAG
>NW_019229839.1:0-3323 GCF_002742605.1 Olea europaea var. sylvestris
GAATTGGCTAAAATTTGACAGATTGATCGTAAACAAAAATAGCGCCGAGACAATTTCGTCATTTTTCGCGACGGTGTCGGAATGGGCTAAAATTTGACTGATTGATCGGAAACAAAAATCGCACCGGGGGCGATTTCATCATTTTCCGCGACGGTGTCGGAATCGACTAAAATTTGAGAGATTGATCGGAAACAAAAATCGCACCGGGGAAAATTTCGTAATTTTTCGCGACGGTGTTGGAATGGGCTAAAATTTGACTGATTGATCGGAAACAGAAATCGCGCCGGTGGCAATTTCGTCATTTTTCGCGACGGTGTCGGAATGGGCTAAAATTTGACTGAGTGATAGGAAACAAAAATCGCGCCGGGGGAAATTTCGTCATTTTTCGCGACGGGGTCAGAATGGGCTTAAATTTGACTGATTGATCGGAAACAAAAATCGCGCCGGAGACAATTTCGTCATTTTTCACGACGGTGTCGAAATCGGCTAAAATTTGACAAATTAATTGGAAACAAAAATCGCGCCGATGACAGTTTCCTCATTTGTCGCGACGGCGTCGGAATAGGCTAAAATTTGACAGATTGATCGGAAACAAAAATCGCGTCGAGACAATTTCGTCATTTTTCGCGACGGTGTCGGAATCGGCTAAAATTTGACCGATTGATCAAAAACAAAAATCCCGCCGGGAGCAATTTCATCATTTTCCGCGACGGTGTCGGAATCGACTAAAATTTGACAGATTGATCGGAAACAAAAATCGCGCCGGGGAAAATTTCGTCATTTTTCGCGACGGTGTCGGAATCGACTAAAATTTGACAGATTAATGGGAAACAAAAATTACGCCGGGGACAATTTCGTCATTTTTGGCCACAGTGTCGGAATCGGCTAAAATTTGACACATTGATCGGAAACAAAAATCGCGCCGGGGACAATTTCCTCATTTTTCGCGACGGTGTCGGAATGGGCTAAAATTTGACTGATTGATCGGAAACAAAAATCGCGCTGGGGGCAATTTCGTCATTTTTCGCGACGGTGTCGGAATCGACTAAAATTTGACAGATTAATGGGAAACAAAAATTACGCCGGGGACAATTTCGTCATTTTTGGCCACAGTGTCGGAATCGGCTAAAATTTGACACATTGATCGGAAACAAAAATCGCGCCGGGGACAATTTCCTCATTTTTCGCGACGGTGTCGGAATGGGCTAAAATTTGACTGATTGATCGGAAACAAAAATCGCGCTGGGGGCAATTTCGTCATTTTTCGCGACGGTGTCGGAATCGGCTAAAATTTGACAGATTGATCGGAAACAAAAATCGCGCCGGTGACAATTTCCTCATTTTTCGCGACGGTGTCCGAGTGGGCTTAAATTTGACTGATTGATCGGAAACAGAAATCGCGCCGGTGGCAATTTCATCATTTTTCGCGACGGTGTCGCAATGGGCTAAAATTTGACTGATTGATCGGAAACAAAAATCACGCCGGTGACAATTTCCTCATTTTTCGCGACGCTGTCGGAATGGGCTTAAATTTGACTGATTGATCGGAAACAGAAATCGCGCCGGTGGCAATTTCGTCATTTTTCGCGACGGTGTCGGAATGGGCTAAAATTTGACTGATTGATCGGAAACAAAAATCGTGTCGGGGGCAATATCGTCATTTTTCAAGACGGTGTCGGAATGGGCTAAAATTTGACTGATTGTTCGGAAACAAAAATCGCGCCAGGGGCGATTTCATCATTTTTCCTGACGGTGTCAGAATCGACTAAAATTTGACAGATTAATGGGAAACAAAAATTACCCGGGATAATTTCGTCATTTTTGGCCACAGTGTCGGAATCGGCTAAAATTTGACACATTGATCGGAAACAAAAATCGCGCGGGGGCAATTTCGTCATTTTTTGCGACGGTGTCGGAATCGGCTAAAATTTGACAGATTCATCGTAAGCAAAAATCGCGCGCGGGGGCAATTTTTTATTCATTTTTCGCGTCATTGTCGGAATGGGCAAAAATTAGACAGATTGATCGGAAACAAAAATCGCGCGCGGGGGCAATTTTTTATTCATTTTTCGCGTCATTGTCGGAATGGGCAAAAATTAGACAGATTGATCGGAAACAAAAATCGCGTCGGGGGCGGTGTCGGAATCGGCTAAAACTTGACAGATTAATCGGAAACAAAAATCTCGCCAGGGGCAATTTCGTCATTTTTCGCGACGGTGTCGGAATGGGCAAAAATTTGACAGATTGATCGGAAACAAAAATCGCGCTGGGGGCAATTTCGTCATTTTTCACGACGGTGTCCGAATCGGCTAAAATTTGACAGATTAATGGGAAACAAAAATCGAGCCGGGGGCAATTTCGTCATTTTTCGCGACGGTGTCGGAATCGGCTAAAATTTGACAGATTGATCGTAAACAAGAATCGCGTCGAGACAATTTCGTCATTTTTCGCGACGGTGTCGGAATCGGCTAAAATTTGACCGATTGATCGGAAACAAAAATCGCACCGGGGGCGATTTCATCATTTTTCGCAACGGTGTCGGAATCGACTAAAATTTGAGAGATTGATCGGAAACAAAAATCGCGCCGGGGAAAATTTCGTAATTTTTCGCGACGGTGTTGGAATGGGCTAAAATTTGACTGATTGATCGGAAACAGAAATCGCGCCGGTGGCAATTTCGTCATTTTTTGCGACGGTGTCGGAATGCTCTAAAATTTGACTGAGTGATAGGAAACAAAAATTGCGCGGGGGGAAATTTCGTCATTTTTCGCGACGATGTCAGAATGGGCTTAAATTTGACTGATTGATCGGAAACAAAAATCGCGCCGGTTACAATTTCGTCATTTTTCACGACGGTGTCGGAATCGGCTAAAATTTGACAGATTAATTGGAAACAAAAATCGCGCCGAGGACAGTTTCCTCATTTGTCGCGACGACGTCGGAATTGGCTAAAATTTGACAGATTGATCGGAAAAAAAAATCGCGTTGGGACAATTTTGTCATTTTTCGCGACTGTGTCGGAATCGGCTAAAATTTGACCGATTGATCGAAAACAAAAATCGCGCCGGGGGCAATTTCATCATTTTTCGCGACGGTGTCGGAATCGACTAAAATTTGATAGATTGATCGGAAACAAAAATCGCGCCGGGAAAATTTCCTCATTTTTCGCGACGGTGTCGGAATCGGCTAAAATTTGACAGATTGATCGGAAACAGAAATCGCGCCGGTGACAATTTCCTCATTTTTCGCGACGGTGTCGGAATGGGCTAAAATTTGACTGATTGATCGGAAACAGAAATCGCGCCGGTGGCAATTTCGTCATT
>NW_019229840.1:0-3322 GCF_002742605.1 Olea europaea var. sylvestris
AGTGTACATGTAGCAAGGTCCTAATCGATTGAACTTTGCTATTTGTACACTGATTTTTAACAAGCTGTTTGACACTTACATTGCTGCCAAGTGTCAATTGTATTGGAAAGCTATTTGAAATTTAAACTGTTCAATAGGGTAATGTCGAGTAGCAAGATGTAAACTAAAGTGTGTACACCATAGTGTACATGTAGCAAAGTTCTTACCGATTGTACTTTGCTATTTGTAAACTGATTTTTGACACGTTGTTTGACACTTGCAATGTTGTGAAGTGTGAATTGGGTGGGAAAATTGTTTGAAATTTATATGGTCCAACAGGGTAATGTTGCGTGGCAAAGTGTAAACTAAAGTGTGCACCATAGTGTACATGTCGTAAGGTTCTTACCGATTGAACATTGCTATTTGTAAACTAATTTTTTACACGTTGTTTCACACTTGTGTTGTTGTCAAGTGTCAATTGGATGAGAAAACTGTTTGAAATTTAAACTGTCCCACGAGATATTGTCGCATGGCAAAGTGTAAACTAAAGTGTGTACACCATAGTGTACATGTAGCAAGGATCTCACCGATTGAACTTTGCTATTTGTACACTTATTTTTTACACGTTGTTTGACAAATACATTGTTGTCAATTGTCAATTAGATGGGAAAACTATTTGAAATTTAAACGGTCCGACCGGGTAATGTCACGTGGCAAAGTTTAAACTAAACTGTACACTATAGTGTACATGTAGCAAGGTCCTTATCGATTAACTTTGCTATTTGTACACTGATTTTTAACACGTTGTTTGACACTTGCATTGTTCCAAGTGTCCATTGGATGGGAAAACTCGTCGAAATTTAAACTGTCCAATAGGGTAATGTCGAGTAGCAAAATGTAAACTAAAGTGTGTATACCATAGTGTACATATAGTAAAGTTCTTATCGATTGAACATTTCTATTTGTACACTGATTTTTGACACGTTGCTTGACACTTGCATTGTTGTCAAGTGTCAATTAGGTGGGAAAATTGTTTGAAATTTAAACGGCCCAACAGGGTAATGTCAAGTGGGAAAGTGTAAACAAAAGTGTACACCATAGTGTACATGTCGCAAAGTTCTTAGCGATTGTACTTTACTACTTGTACAGTGATTTTTGACACGTCGTTTGAGACTTGAATTATTGTCAAGTGTCAATTGGATGGGAAAACTATTTGAAATTTAAACTATCCAACAGGGTAATGTCACTTGTCAAAGTATAAGCTAATGTGTGTACACCATAGTGTACATGTAGCAAGATACTCACCGATTGAACTTTGCTGTTTGTACACTGATTTTTGCCACGTTGTTTGACACATGCATTGTTATCAAAGGTCAATTGGATGGGGAAAATGTTTGAAATTTAAACTGTCCAACAGGGTAATGTCACGCGGCAAAGTGTAAACTAAAGTGTACATGTCGGGAGGTTCTTACCGATTTCACTTTGCTATTTGTATACTGATTTTTGACACATTGATTGACACTTGGATTGTTGTCAAGTGTCAATTGGATTGAAAAACTGTTTGAAATTTAAACTGTTCAACGGGATATTGCCACGTGGCAAAGTTTAAACTAAAGTGTGTACACCATAATGTACATGTTGCAAGGTTCTCACCGATTGAGCATTGCTATTTGTACACTGATTTTTGACACGTTGTTTGACACACGCATTGTTGTCAATTCTCAATTGGATGGAAAAACTATTTTAAATCTAAACGGTGCAACAGGGCAATGTCACGTGCCAAAGTGTAAACTAAACTGTACACTATAGTGTACATGTAGCAAGGTCCTTACCGATTGAACTTCGCTATTTGTACACTGATTTTTAACACGTTGTTGAACACTTGCATTGTTTTCAAGAGTCAATTGGATGGGAAAACTATTTGAAATTTAAACTATCTAATAGGGTAATGTCTAGTAGTAAAATGTAAACTAAAGTGTGTACACCATAGTGTATACATACCAAGGTTTTTACCGATTGAACTTTGCTATTTGAACACTTATTTTTGACACGTTGTTTGACACTTGCATTGTTGTCAACTGTTTATTGGGCAGGAAAATTGTTTGAAATTTAAACTGTCAAACAGGGTAATGTCACGTGGCAAAGTGTAAACTAAAGTGTACACTATAGTGTACATGTCGTAAGGTTCTTACGGACTGAACTTTGTTATTTGTAAACTGATTTTTAACACGCTGTTTGACACTTGCATTGTTGTCAAGTGTCAATTGGGTGGGAAAATTGTTTGAAATTTAAACGGTCCAACAGGGTAATGTCATGTGGCAAAGTGTAAACTAAAGTGTACACCTTAATGTACATGTCGCAAGGTTCTTACCGATTGTACTTTGCTATTTATACAATGATTTTTGACACGTTGTTTGACACTTGAATTGTTGTCAAGTGTCAATTGGATGGGAAAACTGTTTGAAATTTAAACTATCTAACAGGGTAATGTCACTTGTCAAAGTGTAAATTAATGTGTGTACACCATAGTGTACATGCAGCAAGGTTCTCACCAATTGAACATTGCTATTTGTACACTGATTTTTGACACGTTGTTTGACACACGCATTGTTGTTAAGTATTAATTGGATGGGGAAACTGTTTGAAATTTAAACGGTCCTACAGGGTAATGTCACGTGGCAAAGTGTAAACTAAAGTGTACACCATAGTGTACTTGTCGCGAGGTTCTTACCGATTTCACATTGTCATTTGTACACTGATTTTTGACACGTTGATTGACACTTGGGTTGTTGTCAAGTGTCAATTGGATTGAAAAACTGTTTGAAATTTAAACTGTTCAACGGGATATTGCCACGTGGCAAAGTTTAAACTAAAGTGTGTACACCATAATGTACATGTTGCAAGGTTCTCACCGATTGAGCATTGCTATTTGTACACTGATTTTTGACACGTTGTATGACACACGCATTGTTGTCAAGTCTTAATTGGATGGAAAAACTATTTTAAATCTAAACGTTGCAATAGGTCAATGTCACGTGCCAAAGTGTAAACTAAACTGTACACTATAGTGTACATGTAGCTAGGTCCTTACCGATTGAACTTCGCTATTTGTACACTGATTTTTAACACGTTGTTGGACACTTGTATTATTTTCAAGAGTCAATTGGATGGAAAAACTATTTGAAATTTAAACTATCTAATAGGGTAATGTCTAGTAGTAAAATGTAAACTAAAATGTGTACACCATAGTGTATATGTACCAAGGTTCTTACCGATTGAATTTTGCTATTTGTACACTGATTTTTGACACGTTGTTTGACACTTGCATTGTTGTCAAGTGTCA
>NW_019229841.1:0-3322 GCF_002742605.1 Olea europaea var. sylvestris
CAGCGATGAAGCTTTCGGTACGATTCTACGACGATTGTAGGGAGAATATTATGCATAGTGGTGCCCATATTGTGCACGATAGCAGTATTCTATACCCTACGACGATTTTTTGGTTGTATTTTTAGGGTAGCTTTTCCACCTTGGATCTGTAGCTTAGACGGAGTTTTGGGCTATTTTGTTCTTGGTACTGGTAACGGTGTAGGTAGTGGTGGTTGAGAGATGGTGGTGGTGTTGGTGTTGATAGTATAGTGCAGGTGGTCGTGCTGAGGTAGTGTTGTAGTGGTGGTAGTGTTGGTGGTAATGATAATTTTGGATTTGATTTTTTGATCGTCGTGGTGGTGGTTGGCGACAGCGGTGTAGTTGTGGTGGTGACAATAATGGTGTAGTGGTTTTGTGGTGGGATGGTGTGGAGGGTGTTTGTGATCAATTATTTAGTTGATAGTGATCAATAAATTGATTAGTTTGTGACCAATAAATAATATGTGATCGATAATTTGTGATCTATGTGACTTAAAAATTTTGAATCGTAATTTATAAATTTATGATTTGTGATCTATAAATAAATTGTGACCTCTAATTTTTTTTTTTTTTTATCAATGATCGATGCATAAATTGGGACCTATAAAATTTTTAATTCGTGGTCGAGAAATAATTTATGATCAATTAATTTGATAATTTATTACCAAACAGTATAGAACTGTGAATTTAAATATTTAATTAATGAAATATATAGTTAATTAATTATTCATTAGATAAAATTTTAATTTCTGTTTTTGAAATATTAAAACTTGTTTCTTAATTTTGAATTTATCAATACTTCTTTTGAACCATATATTCTTCGATAAAATAATATTACATGCAAATAAAAAAAATTTCTTATTTTTTAATCATACATTTTTCATTGATTTGACATTAATAATGCATCTTTTTCTAGAATGTGGCTCAAAGATGGGCCTAACATCTTAAATTTGAAATTTTCCCTAAAAAAACGCCCCTTTTAATGTTGAGCCTAAGCGGTGGACCTTATTCGCCTCTATGTAAAATCAACCCTCGGTATACTGAACAATGCATTTTTCTAATTTCTATAGGCTTTATTAACTAAAAATATATACTATTGTCTATATTGATAGCCTAATCCAAAGGTAGACCCAGACACTTTAAGTTAAGGAGTTACAATTAAACTTTCAAACGGTAGGCAAACATTAAATGGTAATGGCAATCAGCAGTCGACAGATTGGGAGAGAGAGACAAAGCCACAAAATTGAATTGGAGCTGTCAATTGCATTATTTACACTACTAGAAAATGAGGGTTTACTATTCATTTTTATCACACTCGTTTTCACATTTAACCGGTTTGGGAATTGGTTTGGCAACAGGAAAAATTCTATTCAAAAATACTGTAGGAATTTTGTCACACGCCATTGTCCACTGCAATATTTCTCCCTTGCTTTGAATCTGAAACATCATGCTCTTTCTCCTAAATCTCACGCTATTAACTATCAACCATATATCTTATATATTAAAATTTTTAAAATTATATTAATAAACAAAATTATTGTAACTAAAATGTGTGTGTATATATATATATATATTCATTCCATGCATGGAGAAAAAAAGTTACGTCATACCACATAATTTTTCTTGAGCAAAATGATGTATTAAGAAAATTGTTGCGAAAAAAATAATAAATAGTAATAAAATAATTGATTTTTTTTAAAGAAAAATGACTTATACGTATTTTTTAACACATACGTTTAATATCCGTTTAACTACTTTTGATATTCATTTAGATCATTCGATGTGTCTATGATATAGTTCTTGAAATGAGTTTCGAGAGAATGTAAAACATTTATCGATTCGACTATCGTATAATCGTTAATGAATTTTTAAAGTTAGCTTATTATTGAAAATTTCGAAATATAGTTTTAAAATGTCTATTTTGACGTTCCGTAACATTTGCTACAATTAGCCGTTTCACGCACCGTTAACGACGTACAATACTATGCCGCGAATACTTCAAAATGATATTAAGAATGTAATATTTCGACTTCGTTTGATATTCCGTAATAAGCCTGAAAATGAACAAAAAAACATAAGTTAAAAAAAAAAACTAACATTTAGCAAACCTCCGTGCAAAATTAAATATTAATAAATATTTACTTAAAAATGTTAAAGTTAATATTTGTTACAATTATAATTTTTGTATTACTTTTAAATAACTTGAAGTGATTTTTTTTACTTATAAGTAACTTTTTATATTCAAGATAGTTTAATCTTTTTATTAATATTTAATTTTAAAAACTAAATATATCTAAATATTTATACTTAAAAAACTTTAAGTTCACATTTTTTTTTATATAAGTAGCTTTTGCAATTATAAGAGAATGATGGATTAATAATTTTTTTTACCTATAAGTAGCTTTTACAATTATAAGTTTTTTTATTTTAAATAATTTGAAGTGATTTTTTTACTTATAAGTAATTTTTTTATCTTTTAGATAGTGTAATCTCTTCTTTTACTTTTAAATAACTTAACTGGTTTGGGAATTGGTTTGGCAACAGGAAAAATTCTATTCAAAAATACTGTAGAAATTTTGTCACATACCATTTGAGTGCAATGTCATGTCCACTGCAATATTTCTCCCTTACTTTGAATCTGGCACACCATGCTCTTTCTCTTAATTCTCACGCTATTAACAATCAACCATATTCTATATATTTAAATTTTTAAAATTATATTAATAAAAAAACTTATTATAAATAAAATGTAAAAAAAAAAAAAATACATATTCACTCCGTGCATGGAGAAATTTTTTTTACGTCATGCCACATAATTCTTCTTGAGCAAAATGATGTATTAAGAAAATTGTTGCGAAAAAATAATAAATAGTAATAAAATAATTGATTTTTTTAAGAAAAACGACTTATATGCTTTTTTTTAAACACGTACGTTTAATGTTCGTTTAACTATTTTAGATATTCATTTAGATCATTCGATGTGTTTATAATATAATTCTCGAAATGAGTTTCGAGAGAATATAAAACATTTATAGATTCGACTATCGTACATTCGTCGATAAATTTTTAAAGTTAGCTTGTTATCGAAAATTTCGACATATAGTTTGAAAATGTCTATTTTGACATCCTGTAACATTTGCTGCAATTAGCCGTTTTACGCACAGTTAATGACTTGCAATACTATGCCGCGAGTACTTCAAAATGAGATTAAGAATGTAATATTTTGACTTCATTTGATATCCCGTAATGAGTCTGAAAATGAACACAAAAATATAAGTAAAAAAAAAAAAAAAAAAAAAAAAAA
>NW_019229842.1:0-3322 GCF_002742605.1 Olea europaea var. sylvestris
AGAGTCAATAGCTGAACATCCTGTCTGGGCTCTATGTTAATACGTTTTTTCTCTTGACATATTTTTTAATAAAATAATGTTATACGTAAGCTTAAAATTTTTCCTTCTTTTTAAATTGCACGTTCTTTGAAAAATTACTATTTCCAAATACACGTTTCCCAAAATTTCATTAAAATGGAATCCAAACAAGGGTAATAAATTTGGAAATGTGTACCTTTGATGAACTATAAAGGTTGAACTCCAACCTTAAGGGCCCCCATTGATCCTGTCCTGAGCCATCGTGGAGGAGGTAAATCGCAGGATGTGCCTCTCAGGAGCCAGGGTGGAGAGCATATGGATAGGCCAAGGCTGTTAACCCATATGGTAACTCTCGCTTGCAACAAAGTCAATTCCACCTTGCGGGGAATCGAACTCTGCACACTGCCGCGCTGAGTCCTATCCGCCCTTCCCTTTGTCACTGGGAGATATGCCCTGGGGGCACCTTTTGATGAACTATAGTTATACATTAACTGGAGTGGGTGTTGTGAGGGGTTTTCTAAAGCCCAAAAGTGCTTCTAGAGGACAAAAGCTTTTAGGTACAATTATGGATGGTTAAAGTCAATAATTGACAAAAAGGGACAACCTTTTAAGATGTCTTAGATAAGTTCAAATTGGAACTACTTAAAAAAAAATCATCTTTATGAGAAGTAGAAATTTGCACTTAATGTAATTTTTAAGTTTTCTGATTGATTGGCGTGCAAATTATAGTGTTTCCATTGTTTGCTTTCCACGAGAATTGGTAGTACTTGGTTTTGGTCTTGATCTTGTTTCCGTGAAAATAAGTTGGAGTGAGATAAGAAAGGGATCGGCGCGTCGACCATATTGTAGATAGATTTTTGTTCTTTTTCATTTTTCATTTTTCCTTTCTTCCTTTTTCTCCAATCTCCTTACTAACTGTACTTTCGCAATATTAATTATGACAAAAAGATCTTCCATTATGAATTAACCTGGAGCAATCAAGCTCAAAGAGCACTATTGGACAGAACTTCTGTAACTAGTTCATTAATGATCCACAATCATGCTACACATCCAGGTTCAAATTCAGATGGCACATGTGTCGACGCATGATTGGACAGTTTAAAAAATTAAAAAAAATACCCAATCATTTTCTGACACATTTGTTTATCTCTTGACTCCCTATTTTTCAACCTGGCTAAGTGATTTTATTCATAATACAATGTGAATAAGAAGAGACAGACAAACTGCTAAATGCTTAGCAAGAAAGCAATACCCTCCTAATTTGTGAAATTTAAATATTCCTTTTAAATTGCTTATGACATATTTTTATTTAATTTTTTAATCATTATTTAACATTTTAAATTGTTTCTAACTCTACTTTTTGTATGAAGTGACAATTATGTCCTTTGTTTTCAAAAACATATAATAGAAATAACATAGCAATTACATTTTAAATAATACGACACATATTAAAATAATTGTGGCATGATATTAATTAAAATATAATGTTTAGTCAATAAGAAAATATTTTACACTTATTTTTACACTTATCTTGTCAAACAGTTAATTTAAACCTCGGAAGATTACAACTATTTAGTTTATAAACAGATAGTAATGAATGTACAAGTGAATATAACTTATATGTCTATTCGAATGTGTGATTAAAAATGAAATTTGACCAAATCATAAATAATTTATAAATTTGCCAAATCGATGTTGACAACACCTTTTGACGGTCAACAACATTTCAAAATTTAAGCAAAATTACAAATATAAAATTATCTGAAGAAAAATCATCTGATCAAATAATCTTTAAGTCCCCCTTGTTCCCCATTACATCTCATTAAATTAAATTAAAATTTTATCTCTTATTTTCAACCACACAATCTATAATAAAATAATATTACACGTAAATCGAAAACTTTTCATTCTCTTTCCTGTGAAGACAGCACTTCTCCATCAACATCAAAAGATTCAAAACACTTAATATTTTTATATAATTGTATATTAGAATAAAAATAAAAATAAGTCGGTCTCGTAACAATTTACATCAGCAGAAAACCATATAATTTAATTAATTAAAAAAAAAAAAGGTAATAACCCCAGTTTAAGGAAATAGCTCCTTCACTATATCCAGCACAACTACAGAGCTCACAATTGGAAACTGGAAGGATAGTGCTGCATTTGGGAACATAGTTACAAGAGCTGCTTACAGTTTTCCATCATTTAGTCCCATCATATAAGAGGTGAATGCAAAGATAATCTTGACAAAGAAATGAATAACAAAATCTTAATTGTCTATAGCAATAATTTGGTAGAGATCAACCATAATCACACCATATAATTTTCATTAGTTCTCACTTCCACTGAAAAGCTTTTTCCAGGCTCTACGATTCTAAATACCAAGCGAAAAGTGCTCCACATGGTATCATCTCTATATAATCACAGCGGCAGCAGTAACTACAAGCACAACAAACTCAAAGAAGTTCAAGCAAACAGAACCTGTGCGCTCGACGGTGTTAAGTCAAAGAGGTTTTCGGGCGCATCCACAACTTGCCATTGAACAGAAAATCTGCACCTTTTTCTAGATGAGCCTTGTGAGCAAAGGCTTGAGATATGGCCCACGGCAAGGTGAAGGTGCCGGCCTACCACATATATATTGTTATCCCAGCAGTCGACACAGAAAGGCTTGCATATCTGCTCTGGCAAAGGAGGTCCTTCAACAGTAGACCAAGAATCAGTTTCAGAGTCATAAACCTTCAGTTTTGTTCTTTCATGTTCTGTAACCACAAACAAATGCCCATAAATCACAACGCTCGAACCAGTCCAGCCTTCTCGCAGTCCAGTAGCCATATTCTCCCAATTATCTGTTATCGGGTCATAAACCTGTCCCCTGGGTACAACATAGAAGGGCCAAAACCAACCTTCTGTCACAAGAAGCTTCCCATTAAGAACTGCTGCATCATATAAGGCCATGTTTGTTCCCATGTTTGCAACCGAACGCCAGGTTCCTTTATTAGGATCAAGGACTTCAGATGAGTTAAGCTCGAACATATCAGTGCTGTTCCCACCAGCCACATATACCAGCCCATCAATTATCCCACTTGCAAAAAATGACCGTGCAGTGATCATCTTTGACATGACGGTCCATCGGTTCTTACACACTTCATACTTTAATACTAGATTGAGAGGGCAATCCACATCAGAGGCTACACCACCACAAACAAAGAGAACACCCTGATGAGGGATGGCCGCGCACCTGAATCCCTGGGGGCAGACCTTATCCTTGCAAGGCATAGCCGGAATTGTGTGCCAAGAGAATTGG
>NW_019229843.1:0-3322 GCF_002742605.1 Olea europaea var. sylvestris
TATCCACATGTTAATAATCTTATTTATAAGGTATTTCCTTTCATTTTTTTTCTTGACCTTTAAAAAGAGTGTGTGTGTGTGTGTGTGTGCGCGCGTGTGTGTGTGTGTGTGTTTTTTTTTTAAGAGGGTGTTTGATAGTCATTTTTATGTAAAAATGCATTTTAGAATAATAATTTGATGGGAAGTGTGTGGTTGAAAAATAAGAAAAAAAATTTGATTTACGTGTAATATTATTTTAATAAAGAATGTGTGGTTGAATAGAAGAGAGAGAAAAATACATTTTAAAAAAAAATGGTTACCAAACAGGAGCTAAGATTGGTTATGGACCTTGTTCCAAAGTTTTGTTTATTAGTCAATTTCTTGACCTTATTCTCGAGTCTCTCTTCATGGATCGACTCTCAACCTTCTTATAAGTTCATTTTTTTTTTTTTGCAATTTTAGTGTTCGAACACCAGTCTAGGGCTACTAATCTTTTTTTCTAGTCAAGTTTTCACTCAAGTTCAAGCAAGCGGACAATGATTGGCTACAATAATGGGTGATCATTAGTTGGCTGCAATCCAATTCTTTTTGACGTTCTCAGAACTAAATCCCCTTTAATAATTTCCTTAGCCTTTCTATTTTCTTATTATATGAAGAAAGTGCTATGAAACATAGCTTCCATGGTGGAGTAGGCAATGCCTGTTAGCTTATTTGAATCCTGTGGTAGGCACCTCAACCAAGTTTGAAAATTCACCCACTATTTGATGTATGATCTTCTCTAATGATGATTCCACCAGCATCCATAAATCCTTCCAAGACTAGAGGAAAATCAGAAAAATATATGCCATAATCTATAGTCACTCTTAATATTTTTAGATTCTATAGACTTCTTGCTCCTCAAACTGTGTTGGATAGCATGTATTATGCCTATGTATTTTTCCAAAAACTCTTTTTCTTTTAATTAAAAAAAAAAAAAAAAAAAAAAAAAAACTCATTTTCAACTACACATGTTCCTATAAAATAATTTTACTCGTATCTTTTTCTTATTTTTTAACCACATATTCTCCAACAAAACACTATTCCAAAATACATTTTGGCCCAATCAAACCAGGGCTATGTCTACTTAGTTTTCCTGTGGTAACAGCAATATCCAACATTGTAGATGTTGCATACTCTAAATGAGATACCACCATACCTGTAAATACAAGATAGATATTAATTCTCTTTTCCCATTGTTGATAAAGAGTTATGGTTGTTATTTGTGAACACTAAGATCTTTGACGTGCCAGTGAGTTAGATCTATTCTCGGGCACCTCCGTATTTTGGGAACTGAAAGCAAACAAATTAGTAGACGATTTATTTGCATTCAGAATTGTCACCTAGTTCAAGTTGCCCCTGAGTTGGGCAAATAGGATTTCTAGGTTCCTTTAGGAGAGCAAAGGGTGTTGCAAAATTTATTTTAGGTTGGTTTGACCAACTTTGACTAGTTATTTGATTAGGTCCCATAGTCAGATGAAAGATTTCTTTGGTTTTTAATCTGTGGGTAGTTCAACGTAGTACATTTAGTTTCTCAAACTAATTTTGGTTGAATGAAAAATTAACACCAAAAGACATTGAAATAAATTGGGAATAAAAATTGGTGAGAAATTGGAAAAGTGCCAATCTCATGTAGAAAACTAGAAGAATAAAATTACATTATATTGCTTAAGTTTGGCATTTGGTTTGTACCCAAGGGGCAACAATATTCTTTGAAAGAAGAGGACGTACATGCTAGTAAGTTAGGCCAAAGAACTAAAGTGTGTGTTGTCGCTACCGTCCGATGTTTCAGGTCTCAGCAAAGTCGTAAGATCATATATGGGGGCTGATGCCTATCCAGCAATGGTATTATTAAATTTAATAATATATTTTAGCATATTCTTTTTCGAAATTTTTCTAGGGGTGACAAGTGGTATGCTTTAGAAGTGACGGTTTTTTTTTGTTGAAATTGTCTTTCTGAACAATTGTTGTTGGTCCAGACATTTTGATCTGTTCAAGACACAACTTTTCGATTGTAGTCTTTTGGATACGCCCTTTCAACTTCTCTAAATTGACCCTCATGTGATGGATTTTCTTCATTCCAAAATTATTTTAGATTTTCTCGTCTTTCCCTACCCGCATAATTTCAAATTTTGCATTTCAGTCTTTGATATTTTCTTGCATTTTTAGTCCTCCTCTAGCTTAGAAAGATCAAATTATTAGTAGATTCTCCAAGACCTATAATGGTGGAATTTCATCAGTACCAATGTGGAGCATTATCGTCTTAAGGAGAAAGAGTTAAACTCTTACCTCAACTTTAATTTCTGCTTTATTCTTGTGATTCCGTAAGTCGAAATGATATCTAATTATTTACTTATTATAAAGTTTATTTGAATATAAATTAGTACACGTCATATCCAATATACTACATTATTTTTTCAATAATCTTAGGACGATAATTGTTATTCACATGCTAACTACATTCTAAAATTTATTAGATTTTGGCAAGTAATTCTAAATCGGTCGGAGTGGATTTTAAGAGATGACAGTGAAATATTTTATTTTATCTCACAACTTTGAATTTTACAAAATTCTTAAGTGAAAATGTTCCAACTGTTGATGAGGATGAAAAAAAATTTCAAAGACGAGCAGTGTTTGATACATAGAGTTACAGTGATTTCTTATGTAGAAATTACATCCTCTACTCCTTGGCAGAACTATACAATGTATACAGTTCAATCAAACAGCTAAATTACTAAGGGAATCCTTGAAAAAAAATACAAAATGGAAGATGTCAAATTAAAGAAATTCGTTGTTGACAATTTGGTAGGCTTTAAAATGGTGGATTCTAAAACAGTAATGAATCAAGTCCAAGAGCTACAGATTATCTTGCATGAAATACAGGAATGAAGCTAAATGAGTCATTTTAGGTTGATGCAATCATCGAGAAATTACCAACAATGTGAAATTTCAAGAACTACCCGAAATACAAACGCAAGGAAATGGAACTTGAAGATCTTATTGTTAGATTGATAATTAAAGAAGATAATACAAATTTTTGACAAGAAATCTGGAAAGCTGTAAATGGAGGCTAAAGTCAATTTGTCGAGCCAAATACTAGTAAGAAAATGAAGCATTTTGGCAATGGTAACCAAAAGCGTAAGGCCAAGACATACAAAGGAGAATGTTATAATTGCAGCAAGTCAGATTATATCACTAAGGAGTGTCAATAGAAAAAGCATACCAAAAAGGACCAAGTGCACTTGACCAAGAAGACAAGTTGTCTAACAGCGTGTCTAAACTAATGCTCTCAGCTATTGTATTTGAA
>NW_019229844.1:0-3321 GCF_002742605.1 Olea europaea var. sylvestris
GGGGGGGGGGGGGGGGGGGGGGGGGGGAAGAGAGAGAGAGGAATAGAGGAATTGCTTACACTGGGGAGGGTTTTGAAGAATGAGAGAAAGCCTTGAGCTTGTTTAGCATCTAAACAAAACCAATTAAAATAATAAATCTCATAATAATGTAAACCAAGAATAGTTATCAACTAGAAACTAAAAATTAATTATACAATTAAACTAGGGTTCCGGTAGTACCGAGTTTGAGTTCAGGAAGCTTGTTCTGCTCAAAATTTTCATCCATTTTTATGAGCAAAAGGATGAAATTTCAACAGCAGTGGCACTTGGAATTTTGCCCTTTTTATGTGCGCGTTTTATAGATAGAGAGGGTACGCATTCGCTGCTTATATGCGGGGTTTTAGCTTGGCGGGAAGGGGTGGCGCGATTCTCACGCAGATGACATTTAACCCTTTTTTGAGCGATATTCTTCTCAAAATTCATTTTTAACCGCATATTTTATAATAGAATAATATTACACACAAATTTAATTTTTTTATTTTTAATCACACATTCTCCATCAATCACTATTTAAAAATACATTATTTCTCTTAAAATGGAGCTCAAAAAAAGCCTTAGCCCTTATTTGAGCCCCATTCTTTTGAAAAAATTCATTTTTCAACAGTATTTTTGATATCATTTCAACCACACATTATTCAATAAAATAATATTACACGCAAATTCATAACTTTTCCTTATTTTTTAACCACACATTTCCCATCAATACACTATTCAAAAATTCATTATTCCCAAAAAAATGGGGCTCAAACAAGGGCCTAATCCGTCCAACCCCTTGAAATTTTGCTTAATATATTTTGTTTCTAATCATACGTTCTTAAATAAAATAATATTACACATAACTTAAAAAAATAAAATTTAACCACGCATTCTTCCAAAAGTTACTCTATCCATAATACAATTTACCCAAATTTCTCATTATAATAGGGCCTAGTCCTTATTTGACTATCACTATTTTCTAATTTTTTTTACATACTCATTTTTAATTATATATTTATATAATAAAATATTTTACACGTAAATTAAAAAAATCATACTTTTTAATCGCATATTCTTCTAAAAATTATTATTCAATGCTCTATTTTCCTTGAATAATTATTGTCAAATAGAGGCTTACTCAGTGGTGAATCCAGGATGTTGAGTTAGCACGGTCGGTCATTGATCGTGGACTGTCGACTGTAATAAAATATTAAGAGCTCGTTTGATGTCATTTTTTGCAAAAAATGCATTTTAAAATAGTTATTTGATGGAGAATTTGTAGTTCAAAATAAGGAAAAATTTTGAATTTACGTAAAATATTATTTTATTAGAAAATGTATGATCGAAAATAAGAGGAAAAAAATTATTCTAAAATAAATGGGAATCAAACAAACCTTAAAATTTAAATAAAACAATTATTTTGTTGAAACTGAATATATATAATTATGTTATAAGAATAAATTGTACTCACCAAATGACATTGTTACTTTGTATAATTTAAAAGAAGAACACATGTTTGAAATTCGAATTTTTACAATTGCATTAAAATCACTAAAATCTAAGATATATTATTTTGTTAAGTTTAAAATAATAACAACTCAACAAGTGTCCTAGTGATTAAGATTTCAATGTTTCTAATGAAAGCTCATAGGTTCCAATCCTCTTTTGTGCCTTCCTTATTATAACAATTTTGCTAGCTAAAAATGTTGGTAGAATAAGTAGGTTGAAAAAAGTTTCGAACCTGGGACTTAAAAAATAAAGGTGCAAGCACTTACCAACTTGGCTAGAAGAAATGGTTGTCATGAAGTTGACTTACCAGTAATATACCCTAAAACTCTATTCTAAATAAAAAAAAAAAGCATCCCGGCGGATCCAACATGCGCGACCGCAAGTGCTCGTCAGGTACTGGATCCGCCACTGGACTTACTTGAGAGCGTGTCTATTTGAGCCGAAAAGATTGAAAAAGTTATTTTGAATTAACTTTCAAGTTTATTTGCAGAAAAAAAAAAAGGTCTCAACTAATAAATCAAAGATCCCATTGAATAAACTTTATCAGTTTGATCCATGCTCTCCATTTTATAACAAATAATAATAATGATGATGATGCAATTTGTACATAATGATTTACATATAAATGAGGGTCTCAAAGGGAGTTGGAAATTTTTTTATTTGGTCGAAGAAATTATGAAATAATCATATTTCACCATATTATATATATATATAAAGCGTATATTTCATATAATTTTAACCATGTATTTCATATAACTCGAAAGATTCAATCATACATTTCATAAAACTAGTTAGAGTTGAAAATATATTGCACATTATTTTGGAATACTTTATAAGCGTTATAAATATAATTTTTGATCCGAATTCTTTTGAAAGATTTGACTAGTTTCAAGCGAACTAAAGAAAAAAATTTATGATAAAAATTTAAGAGAAAAAATTGAACTTTCAAAACTCAAATATTACGATTGAATTTTTTTTTAATGGAATACTACAGATGAGCAATCTTTTAATACCAGATTTGATAAATAAGAATTAATTGTTAATATGTGAATTTAAACACTTGTTAAATTCACAGATACGTGAATAGAAATAAATTCATCTATAACAATTATAGATTCATGTAGATCAATATTCATCAAGTCAAGATAAATTGAATGTAAATTAATGTGAGTGTTAATTAATTGAAAATTTTAATAACACGAAATTTATAAATGATAAGGATTTTGTAATATTTATTAAATACTGAAAAATGAAAAAGTAAGATATTATTGAAATAATTGAGTTGTAGTAGGGTTAAAATCGTGAAAAAAATATTATCGCTTGATGTGATATTTAATGTATTATAATTTTGCAAAATCTATTTAGATTTTTTTTAAGACCAAATTCGAGCACTAAAACAAATAAAGAAGTAGGTCACTAGATTACTGATTCAACTAGTAGATCGGATCACTCACTACTAAAAAACAGAGTTTCAGGCACGGATTTTCCGTTCCTAAAACCTCAATATCCGTTGCTAATAATCTTCACCAACGAAATATTTGCAACCACAAATCCGTTGGTAATTTGAGGGTCGCTGATAGTTACCAACGGGATCATGCCGTAGGTAAAGAGTAAACATTTTATTAACGGAATTTCCGTTGGTAAAGTGTGAATCTTTTACCAACGAAATTTCCGTTGGTAAAAGTCTTAACCAATACCAATCAATTTTTCGTTAGTAAATGTCTACCATTACAATTGGTAAAAATCAATGTTGTAAATAATCGTATGGAGTTATTTATTTATTTATTTATTATTATT
>NW_019229845.1:0-3321 GCF_002742605.1 Olea europaea var. sylvestris
ATCATTTTTCGCGACGGTGTCGGAATGGCCTCAAATTTGGCAGGTTGATCAGAAATAAAAAATTTATCCGGGGTAATTTCGTCGTTTTTCGCGACGGTGTCGGATTGGGCTCAAATTTGACAGGCTGATCGTAATCAAAAATCGCGTCGGGAGCAATTTCGTCATTCTTCGCAACGATGTCGGAATGGGCTGAAATTTGGCTGGTTGATCTGAAGCAAAAATTGTGTCGGGGAGAATTTCCTCATTTTTCGCGACGGTCTCGGAATGGGCTAGAATTTGACAGGTATATCGTAAACAAAAATCGGGCCAGGGGCAATTTCGTCATTTTTCACGACGGTGCCGGAATGGCTCAAATTTGACAGGTCGATCGGAAACAAAAATCGCACCGTGGGAAATTTCGTCATTTTTCGCGACTGTGTCGGAATGGGCTCAGATTTGATAGGTTGATCGGAAACAAAAACGACGCCGAGGCCAATTTCGTCATTTTTCGCGACGGAGTCGGAATGGGTTCAAATTTGACAAGTTGATCGAAAACAAAAATCGGGCCTGGAACAATTTGGTCATTTTTTGCGACAGTGTCGTAATAGGCAAAAATTTTACAGGTTTATCGGAAATAAAAATTGCGCCGGGGGCAATTTCGTCATTTTCGCGATGGTGTTGGAATGGGCTCAAATTTGTCAGGTTGATCGGAAACAAAAATAGATCGGGGGCAATTTCGTCATTTTTCACGACAGAGTCGGATTGGGCTCAAATTTGACAGGTTGATCGGAAACAAAAACCACGCCAGGGGCAATTTCGTCAGTTTTACGAAGGTGTCGGAATAGGCTCAAATTTGACAGGTTGGTCGGAAACAAAGATCGTTCCGGGGGGATTTCGTCATTTTTACGAAGGTGTCGGAATGGGCTCAAATTTGACAGGTTGATCGGAAATAAAAAACGCGCAGGGGGCAATTTTGTCATTTTTCGCAACGGAGTAGGAATGGGCTCAAATTTGACATGTTGACCGGGAACAAAAATCTCGCCGGGGGAATTTCGTCATTTTACGCGACGGACTCGAAATGGGCTCAAATTTGACAGGTTGATCGGGAACAAAAATCGCGCCAGGGGCAATTTCGTCATTTTGCGCGACGGTGTCGGAATGGGCTCAAATTTGACAGATTGATCGGAAACAAAAATTTATCCGTGCGCAATTTCGTCATTTTTCACGACGGGGTCGGATTGGGCTCAAATTTGACAGACTGATCGGAAACACAACTCACGCCAGGGGCAATTTCTTTATTTTCACGAAGATGTCGGAATGGGCTCAAATTTGACCGGTTGATCGGAAACAAAAATCGCGCAGGGGGCAATTTCGTCATTTTTCGCAACGGAGTAGGAATGGGCTCAAATTTGACTGGTTGAACGGGAGCAAAAATCTCACCGGGGGGAATTTCGTCATTTTTTGCGACGGAGTTGGAATGGGCTCAAATTTGACAGGTTGATCGGGAACAAAAATCGCGCCGTGGCAATTTCGTCATTTTTCGCGACGGTGTCGGAATGGGCTCAAATTTGACAGGTTGATCGGAAATAAAAATTTATCCGGGCGCAATTTCGTCATTTTTCGCGACGGGGTCAGATTGGGATCAAATTTGACAGATTGATCGTAAACAAAAATTGCGCTGGCAGCAATTTCGTCATTTTTCGCGACGGAGTCGGAATGGGCTCAAATTTGACAGGTTGATCGGAAACAAAAATCACGCCAGGGGCAATTTCGTCATTTTCACGAAGGGGTCGGAATGGGCTCAAATTTGGAATGGGCTCAAATTTGGAATGGGCTCAAATTTGGAATGGGCTCAAATTTGGAATGGGCTCAAATTTGGAATGGGCTCAAATTTGGAATGGGCTCAAATTTGGAATGGGCTCAAATTTGGAATGGGCTCAAATTTGGAATGGGCTCAAATTTGACCGGTTGATCGGAAACAAAAATCGCGCAGGGGGAAATTTGTCATTTTTCGCGACGGAGTCGGAATGGGCTCAAATTTTACAGGTTGATCGGGAACAAAAATCGCGCCAGGGGCAATTTCGTAATTTTTCACGATGGTTTCGGAATGGGCTCAAAATTTACTGGTTGATCGTAAACAAAAATTTACCCGTGCGCAATTTCGTCATTTTTCGCGACGGGGTCGGATTGGGCTGTAATTTGACAGGTTGATCGTAAACAAAAATAGCGCCCGGAGCAATTTCGTCATTTTTCGCGACGGAGTCGGAATGGGCTCAAATTTGACAGGTTGATCGGAAACACAAATCACGCCAGGGGCAATTTCATCATTTTTACGAAGGTATTGGAATGGGCTCAAATTTGACAGGTTGATCGGAAACAAAAATCACGCAGGGGCAATTTTGTCATTTTTCGCGACGGAGTCGGAATGGGCTCAAATTCGACAGGTTTAACGGGAACAAAAATCTCGTCGGGGGAAATTTCGTAATTTTTTGCGACGGTGCCGGAATGGGCTCAAATTTGACAGGTTGATTGGACACAAAAATCGCGCCGGGGGCAATTACGTCATTTTCCGCGACCGAGTCGGAATGGGCTCAAATTTGACAGGTTGATCGGAAACAAAAATTGATCCAGGGGGAATTTCGTCATTTTTCGTGACGGAGTCGGAATAGGCCCAAATTTGACAGGTTGATCGGGAACAAAAATCGCGCAAGGGGCAATTTCGTCATTTTTCGCGACGGTGTCGGAATGGGCTCAAGTTTGACAGGTTGATCGGAAACAAAAATCGCGCCGGGGCAATTTCGTCATTTTTCGCGACGGAGTAGGAATGGGCTCAAATTTGACAGGTTGATCGGAAACAAAAATTTATCCGGGGCAATTTCGTCATTTTTCGCAATGGTGTTGGAATGGGCTAAAATTTGACAGGTTGATCGGAAATAAAAATCGCGCCGGGGCATTTTCGTCATTTTTCGCGACGGAGTCGGAATGGGCTCAAATTTGACAGGTTGATTGGAAACACAAATCACGCCAGGGGCAATTTCGTCATTTTTACGAAGGTAACGGAATGGGCTCAAATTTGACAGGTTGATCGGAAACAAAAATCACGCAGCGGCAATTTCGTCATTTTTCGCGACGGAGTCGAAATGGGCTCAAATTCGACAGGTTGATCGGGAACAAAAATCTCGTCGGGGGCAATTTCGTAATTTTTTGCGACAGTGCCGGAATGGGCTCAAATTTGACAGGTTGATTGGACACAAAAATCGCGCCGGGGGCAATTACGTCATTTTCGCGACCGAGTCGGAATGGGCTCAAATTTGACAGGTTGATCGGAAACAAAAATCGATC
>NW_019229846.1:0-3321 GCF_002742605.1 Olea europaea var. sylvestris
TCGTCGGGGGCAATTTCGTCATTTTTCGCGACGGTGTCGGAATGGGCTAAAATTTGGCAGGTGGATCGGAAACAAAAATCGCGCCGGGGGCAATTTCGTCATTTTTCACGACGGTTTCGGAATGGGCTGAAATTTGGAAGGTTGATCGGAAACAAAAATCGCTTCGGGGGCAGTTTCGTCATTTTTTGCGACGGTGTCGGAAAGGGCTAAAATTTGGCAGTTTTATCGGAAACAAAAATTTCGCCGGGGGCAATTTTGTCATTTTTCGCGACGGTGTCGGAATGGACTGAAATTTGGCAGGTTGACCGGAAACAAAAATCCCGCCGGGGGTAATTTCGTTATTTTTCGCGACGGTGTCTGAATGGGCTGAAATTTAGCCGGTTGATCGGAAACAAAAATCGCGCCGAGGGCAGTTTCGTCATTTTTTGCGACGGTGTCGGAAAGGGCTAAAATTTGACAGTTTTATATGAAGCAAAAATCTCGCCGGGGGCAATTTCGTCATTTTTCGCGACGGTGTCGGAATGGGCTGAAATATGGCAGGTGGATCGGAAACAAAAATCGCGCCGGGGGCAATTTCGACATTTTACGCGACGGTTTCGGAATGGGCTGAAATTTGACAGGTTGATCGGAAACAAAAATCGCTCCGGGGGCAATTTCGTCATTTTTCGCGAGGGTGTCGGAATAGGCTAAAATTTGACTGGATGATCGGAAACAAAAATCGCGCCGGGGGTAATTTCGTCATTTTTCGCGACGGTGCCGGAATGGGCTCAAATTTGACAGGTTGATCGGAAACAAAATCGCTTCGGGGGCAATTTCGTCATTTTTCACGACGGTGTCGGAATGGGCAGAAATTTGGCAGGTTGACTGGAAAAAAAAATCATGTCGGGGGCAATTTCGTCATTTTTCGCGACAGTGTCTGAATGGGCTGAAATTTGGCAGGTTGATCGGAAACAAAAATCACGCCGGGGGGAAATTTCGTGATTTTTCGCGACGGTTTCGGGATGTGCTGAAATTTGGCAGGTTGATCGGAAACAAAATCGCTTCGGGGGCAATTTCGTCATTTTTCGCGACGGTGTCTGAATGGGCCGAAATTTGGCAGGTTGATCGGAAACAAAAATCTCGCCGGGGGCAATTTCGTCATTTTTCGCGACGGTGTCGGAATGGGCTGAAATTTGGAAGGTTGATCGGAAACAAAATCGCTTTGTGGGCAATTTCGTCATTTTTCGCGACAGTGTCTGAATGGGCCGAAATTTGGCAGGTTGATCGGAATCAAATATTACGCCGGGGCCAATATCGTCATTTTTCGTGAGAGTGTCAGAACTGGCTGAAATTTGGCAGGTTGACTTGAAACAAATTCGCTTCGGGGGCAATTTCGTCATCTTTCGCGACGGTGTCGGAATGCGCCGAAAATTTGGCAGGTTGATCGGAAACAAATAATACGCTGGGGCCTATATCGTCATTTTTCGCGACGGTGTCGAAATGTGCAGAAATTTGGCTGGTTGACTGGAAACAAAAATCATGTCGGAGGCAATTTCGTCATTTTTCGCGACGGTGGCGGAATGGGCAGAAATTTGGCAGGTTGATCGGAAACAAAAATTGCGCCTGGGGGTAATTTCGTCATTTTTCGCGACGATTTCGGGATGGGCTGAAATTTGATAGGTTGATCGGAAACAAAAATCGCTCCGGGGGCAATTTCATCATTTTTCGCGACGGTTTCGGAATGGGCTGAAATTTGGCAGGTTGATCGGAAAAAAATATTACGCCGTGGCCAATATCGTCATTTGTCGCGACGGTGTCGGAATTGGCAGAAATTCGGCTGGTTGACTGCAAACAAAAATCGCTTCGGGGGCAATTTCGTCATTTTTCGCGACGGTGTCTGAATGGGCAGAAATTTGGAAGGTTGACCGGAAACAAAAATCGCGTCGGGGGTAGTTTCGTCATTTTTCGCGACGGTGTCGGAAAGGGCTAAATTTGGCAGTTTTATCGGAAACAAAAATCGTGCCAGGGCAATTTTAGTCATTTTTCGTGACTGTGTCGGAATTGGCTAAAATTTGACTGGTTCATCGAAAACAAAAATCGCGCCGGGGGCAATTTCGTCATTTTTCGCGACGGTGTCGGAATGGGCTGAATTTGGCAGGTTGATCGGAAACAAAAATCGCGCCGGGGGCAATTTTGTCATTTTTCGCGACGGTGTCTGAACGGGCTGAAATTTGGCAGGTTGATCGGAAACAAAAATCGCGCCGAGGGCAATTTCGTCATTTTTCGCGACGGTATCTGAATGGGCTGAAATTTGACAGGTTGATCGGAAACAAAAATCGCGCCGAGGGCAGTTTCGTCATTTTTCGCGACGGTGTCGGAAAGGGCTAAAATTTGATAGTTTTATCGGAAGCAAAAATCTCGCCGGGGGCAATTTCGTCATTTTTCGCGACGGTGTCGGAAGGGGCTGAAATTTGGCTGGTGGATCGGAAACAAAAATCGCGCCGGGGGCTATTTCGTCATTTTTCGCGACGGTTTCGGAATTGGCTAAAATTTGACAGGTTGATCGGAAACAAAAATCGCTCCGGTGGCAATTTCGTCATTTTTCGCGACGGTGTCGGAATGGGCCGAAATTTGGCTGGTTGATCGGAAACAAATATTACGCCGGGGCCAATATCGTCATTTTTCGCGACGGTGTCGGAATGGGCAGAAATTTGGCAGGTTGACTGGAAACAAAAATCATGTCGGGTGCAATTTCGTCATTTTTCGCGACAGTGTCTGAATGGGCTGAAATTTGGCAGGTTGATCGGAAATAAAAATCGCGCCGGGGGCGATTTCGTCATTTTTCGCGACGGTTTCGGAATGGGCTAAAATTTGACAGGTTGATTGGAAACAAAAATCGCGCCGGGGGCAATTTCGTCATTTTTCACGACGGTGTCGGAAAGTGCTAAATTTTGACAGTTTTATCGGAAACAAAAATCTCGCCGGGGGCAATTTCGTCATTTTTCGCGACGGTGTCGGAATGGGCTGAAATTTGGCAGGTTGATCGGAAACAAAAATCGCTCCGGGGGCAATTTCGTCATTTTTCACGACGGTTTCGGAATGGGTTGAAATTTCACAGGTTGATCGGAAACAAAAATTGCTCCGTGGGCAATTTCGTCATTTTTCGCGACGGTGTCTGAATGGGCTGAACCTTGGCAGGTTGATCGAAAACAAAAATCGCGCCGGGCGCAATTTTGTCATTTTTCTCGACAGTTTCGGAATGGGCTGAAATTTGACAGGTTGATTGGAAACAAAAATCGCTCCGGGGCAATTTCGTCATTTTTTGCGACGGTGTCGGAATGG
>NW_019229847.1:0-3320 GCF_002742605.1 Olea europaea var. sylvestris
AATATGGGCCACCTCGACAGGAATGCCACGTGGATCAGGATGAGTGGGCCACTGGCCCAGGTGGGTAGGACAGGGGTGACAACTCGTGTTACGTTTGGATTCTCTGTAGCGACAACAAATATTTGTTATATCTAGTTTTAAACAGATTCCTTCAACATGCTTCTCGTTAATTATTTTTTAGGATCAATAAAGAAGTTCATGAAAGACATTAGCTTAGAAAAACAGTTAATTCTCACACTTGAGTACAGCACTGAGCAAAAACAAGATTCAAATGTCATTTGTTTCCCATCTTCTTTCTTGTACTGCTAAAGAAATTCTCAAATTAAATGCACATTCTGAAAAATGCCCAATTTGTCTATGCCCAAATTATCATAAATATCAGAAGATTCACTGGGAGAATTATGAAGTGCAACAAGTGCAGCAACTAAACCAGCATTGCTTGAGATACTAGGTTCTGTAAACTTGGGCTTGTCTCTTTCATCCAAGAATATATCCTTTTTGTCAGGTCCTCCTACCATGGCTCCGACAAGCACATTTGGATTTTTCTCTTTTGATTTCAGAAACTGATTCCCTTCTGCACAGGAGTGCCATTTACCAACTGGGATTGATGCAGCCCTGTGGTGAACTTGATTCGGGTAATGATCGCCGTACGCTACCATGTAGCTCATCTTCAATGGGTTATTGCCAAGTATGTAATCAACCTGAACTTAAGTAGAAGGACGTGAAGGGGAAAAAAATAAATAAATAAATCTTCCAGGGATATGGTGAATCACTTGCATCTGATAGAGCATTGTAACTATGTTGCTTGTCTTCTTTGTTTGTATGGTAGTAATATGACAGCAACCTAAGCCTTTTCTAACAGATTTTGGATCTTCTATATGAATCATTTTTAATCACTATGTTCAGGGGTGGAGTAAGGATTAGGTCCCCAAAAATCGTCTTTACATTGGATGGTATGGTGCTTTGATGAGATTGAGAAAAATAACGATATTTATAGAGTCAAGCTAGTATTTGCAGTGAATCCTCCTGTTACGGCGTTTTCGGACTAATAGGTTTCATGTTATGTCAATTCGAGCTTGCTTGACCTGTTCATTGCCTAAGTGATGGGAATTCTAAAGATTCCATGGATCTCACGTTCCGTGAATAGCTGGGACATTGAGAAATATTCAAAAAAAGCATTTTGGGAATCTAGGAGTAAAAGGGAAATGGAACTTTAGGCCGTTCTCGAAAAAAGATCCAATTTTTCCATTTTTTTGGATTCCTTGGAATTTAGGCTAACGTTTGCCCAGTGCCGGAAGGTTAAGAAATAAACTCAGAACCCATTGGGGTACCAACATATTTTCCTGGAGAACCGGTAAATACTTCTGCTAGGCGATGGCATTGCTCGTATTTTGGGCCGGAACAATGAACCTAAGGTTTTTTTTTTTTTTTTTTTTCCTTCTCCAAAAGATAACTTAATAGTAAAAATGTAACTTATATCAGTTTTCCCTTCAAACTATCATATAACGAAAACGCTCTATCGTGACTATATTATCAATTTTTTGATGGACATATAGCAACGTACACAAAAATCAAATGTCAAACAAAAGAACATACCAAAATCATGACTCGGTTGAATAATGGGCCAAAAATAAGTTACTGGACGATCATCAAGTTTTAGTAGGCTTGGCAGTATAAGAATTTCCAAAACCTAGTGAGGGCAACTCCGAGTGGGCATGCGCTTCTGACTATGTTCGATTTAACTTTATATCTATATGAAGATCTGAAGTCACAAGATCCTTACCAACTACTACAAACTATGTTATTTTTTATTTATCTATACCTTATATGTCATGTTCTATTAAGATCACATCACTCTCATCAATGTGAGCCTCTTTAGATCTATGCAAAACATGTCCCAACCACGTAAATATTCATTCCCTTAATTTGTCATCAATTGATGCCACCCTCATCTATTGGCTTATATTCTCGTTCTTTATCTTATCTATTTTAATGTAGGTACAAATTCATCTTAGCGTCCTCATTTTTGCTAAATTCATGTTACGGACATATGGGAGAAAAATATAACTCTTTGTTCGGTCAAGTTCAATTATCTTGTTCAAAATCTGATTATTTGTTCTTAAATTTGCGTCTCTGTCCTAGTACAGGAAAATTACCAATCTAAAGGAGCCTTATATGATTTCTAAGTGTGTACCTGTGACATGGAGAAACCTCTCAGCATTTCAAGGCTAAAATCAGCAGTGTTGCAAGTGCCTCTATTTCGTCTTAGAAGTTCAAGATAGTCACTATACAATTTACTAAGGAAAGATGCAGTTGCAGCATACTGGAGTGACGCACTATCTGGTTTTTGCAAAATCAATCCTCCTAAAAAAAATAATAATAATAAATAAATAAAGAGGTTTAGAATATTAACTGAATAACAACACTAATACAAGAAATTAACGGGGGGGAAAAAACTAAAGCATCTTAATCACCTTCAGTCATGCTGAACTGTTTATTAGAAAGATATGAACACATTGTCAAATCAGTCCGGTTTGTTGACAATGCTTCTTCATATGGATAACCAGGGTCAATGAAAAATCTGATTCTTGTAAGCAGAATCTGCAAAATAATCAATTTCAAGATGCACAATACTTTGCCGTGAGAAAGGACAGAATTGAACAGGATCATTTGAAGACAGATTATATATCAATCTGTTGTCCTAGTTCAATGTACTAAACATGCCATAAATGTAAGAAAATTTACCGAGTTAGCAGTCTGTTTGTTATTCCAATAAAAAATCCCTTTATCCTTGAACAATTCTTCGTCCTCTGCTGAATAAAAATTATCCGTAGCATATTTAAGATAAGTACTGTTTCCTGTGGCAAAGAACAACCAGATGCCTCCCCAAACCAATTCATCCTTATAACTTGACGAGTTATAAAAATCTTGTGCTTGAACTCCACAGTTACCATTTGCAGTATAAAGTCCTGGCTTATGAGAAGGATCTTGGCGAGTCGCTAAATTAAATAATTTCTCTGCTGCATCAACTAATGATCGAGAATATTCTTCATTTTCTGTGAAAACCAATGATGCAGCAGACATTCCTGCAACTATTTCACCTGCTAAGTCTGAGGCTGTATCGTCACAAACTGAAACAGGCCTTGTATATTTCATGTCTTCAGGTTTTTGCCAACAATTTACATCATTGTCTGCATTTTTGTCACTTCCAACCCCACCAACCTTAGGCATAAAATTAAAATATAAATATTATTTTCATGAGCCGCAAATATAATTCAAAAGTGTTAGGAATGAACTTCTAATCGCTTCATTGGAGATCA
>NW_019229848.1:0-3320 GCF_002742605.1 Olea europaea var. sylvestris
TTCATCATTTTACTCGGCTGTGTCGGAATTGGCTGAAATTTGGCAGTTTGATCTGAAATAAAAATAAATTTGGCAGTTTGATCTGAAATAAAAATCGCGCCGGGGCAATTTCATCATTTTTCGAGACTGTGTCGGAATTGGGTAAAATTTGACTTGTTGATCGGAAACAAAAACCGCGACGGGGGTAATTTCGTCATTTTTCTCGACTGTGTCGGAATTGGCTGAAATTTGGCAGTTTGATCAGAAATAAAAAATCACGCCGACGGCAATTTCGTCATTTTCCCGACAGTGTCGGAATGGGCTCAAATTTGACAGGTTTATCGTGAACAAAAATCGCGCCGGGGGCAATTTCGTCATTTTTCTCGACTGTGTCGGAATGGGCTCAAATTTAACAGGTTGATCGGAAACAAAAATCGCGCCGGGGGCAATTTTGTCATTTTTCTCGACTGTGTCGGAATTGGCTGAAATTTGGCAGTTTGATCAGAAATAAAAAATCACGCCGACGGCAATTTCGTCATTTTCCCGACAGTGTCGGAATGGGCTCAAATTTGACAGGTTTATCGTGAACAAAAATCGCGCCGGGGGCAATTTCGTCATTTTTCTCGACTGTGTCGGAATGGGCCCAAATTTGACAGGTTTATCGGGAACAAAAACCGCGTCGGGGGTAAAATCGTCATTTTTCGCGACTGTGTCGGAATTGGCTAAAATTTGACTTGTTGATCGGAAACAAAAACCTCGCCGGGGCCAATTTCGTCTTTTTTCTCGACTATGTCGGAATTGGCTGAAATTTGGCAGTTTGATCGGAAATAAAAATCGCGCCGGGGGCAATTTCGTCATTTTTCTCGACTGTGTCGGAATGGGCTCAAATTTGATAGGTTTATCGGGAACAAAAATCGCGCCGGGGCAATTTCGTCTTCTTTTGCGACTGTCTCGAAATTGGCTGAAATTTAACTTGTTGATCAGAAACAAAAACTGCCCCGGGGGAAATTTCGTCATTTTTCGCGACGATGTCGGAATGGGCTGAAATTTGACAGGTTGATCGGAAACAAAAATCGCGCCGGGGGCAATTTCGTCATTTTTCTCGACTGTGTCGGAATGGGCTCAAATTTGATAGGTTTATCGGGAACAAAAATCGCGCCGGGGCAATTTCGTCTTCTTTTGCGACTGTCTCGAAATTGGCTGAAATTTAACTTGTTGATCAGAAACAAAAACTGCCCCGGGGGAAATTTCGTCATTTTTCGCGACGATGTCGGAATGGGCTGAAATTTGACAGGTTGATCGGAAACAAAAATCGCGCCGGGGGCAATTTCGTCATTTTTCGCGACTGTGTTGGAATTGCCTGAAATTTGGCAATTTGATCGGAAATAAAAATGGCGCCGTGGGCAATTTCGTCATTTTTCTCGAGTGTGTTGGAATGGGCTGAAATTTGACAGGTTTATCGGAAACAAAAGTCGCGCGGGGGCAATTTCGTCATTTTTCTCGACTGTTTCGGAATTGGATGAAATTTGGCAGTTTGATCTGAAATAAAAATCGTGCCGGGGGCAATTTCGTCATTTTTCTCAACTGTGTCGGAATTGGCTGAAATTTGGCAGTTTGATCAGAAATAAAAATCGCGCCGGGGGCAATTTCGTCATTTTTCTCGACTGTGTTGAAATGGGCTGAAATTTGATAGGTTGATCGGAAAGAAAAGTCGCGCTGGGTCAATTTCGTCATTTTTCTCGACTGTGTCGGAATTGGCTGAAATTTGGCAGTTTGATCTGAAATAAAAATCACGCCGGGGGAATTTCGAAATTTTTCTCTACTGTGTCGGAATTGGCTGAAATTTGGCAGCTTGATCTGAAATAAAAATCGCGCCGGGGGCAATTTCGTCATTTTTCGAGACTGTGTCGGAATTGGCTAAAATTTGACTTGTTGATCGGAAACAAAAACCTCGCCGGGGCCAATTTCGTCTTTTTTCTCGACTATGTCGGAATTGGCTGAAATTTGGCAGTTTGATCGGAAATAAAAATCGCGCCGGGGGTAATTTCGTCATTTTTCTCGACTGTGTCAGAATGGGCTCAAATTTGACGGGTTTGTCGGGAACAAAAATCGCTCCGGGGCAATTTCGTCTTCTTTTGCGACTGTCTCGAAATTGGCTGAAATTTAACTTGTTGATCAGAAACAAAAACCGCCCCGGGGGCAATTTCGTCATTTTTCGCGACGATGTCGGAATGGGCTGAAATTTGACAGGTTGATCGGAAACAAAAATCGCGCCGGGGGCAATTTCGTCATTTTTCGCGACTGTGTCGGAATTGCCTGAAATTTGGTAATTTGATCGGAAATAAAAATGGCGCCGTGGGCAATTTCGTCATTTTTCTCGACTGTGTTGGAATGGGCTGAAATTTGACAGGTTGATAGGAAACAAAAGTCGCGCTGGGGGCAATTTCGTCATTTTTCTCGACTGTGTCGGAATTGGCTGAAATTTTGGCAGTTTGATCTGAAATAAAAATCGCGCCGGGGGCAATTTCGTCATTTTTCTCGACTGTGTCGGAATTGGCTGAAATTTGGCAGTTTGATCAGAAATAAAAATCGCGCCGGGGGCAATTTCGTCATTTTTCTCGACTGCGTTGGAATGGGCTGAAATTTGATAGGTTGATCGGAAACAAAAGTCGCGCTGGTGGCAATTTCGTCATTTTTCTCGACTGTGTCGGAATTGGCTGAAATTTGGCAGTTTGATCTGAAATAAAAATCACGCCGTGGGAATTTCGTCATTTTTCTCGACTGTGTCGGAATTGGCTGAAATTTGGCAGTTCGATCCGAAATAAAAATCACGCCGGGGGCAATTTCGTCATTTTTCTCGACTGTGTCGGAATGGGCTCAAATTTGACAGGTTGATCGGAAACAAAAATCGCGCCGGGGGCAATTTTGTCATTTTTCTCGACTGTGTCGGAATTGGCTGAAATTTGGCAGTTTGATCAGAAATAAAAATCACGCCGACGGCAATTTCATCATTTTCCCAACAGTGTCGGAATGGGCTCAAATTTGACAGGTTTATCTTGAACAAAAATCGCGCCGGGGGCAATTTCGTCATTTTTCTCGACTGTGTCGGAATGGGCCCAAATTTGACAGGTTTATCGGGAACAAAAATCGCGCCGGGTGTAAAATCGTCATTTTTCGCGACTGTGTCGGAATTGGCTAAAATTTGACTTGTTGATCGGAAACAAAAACCTCGCCGGGACCAATTTCGTCTTTTTTCTCGATTATGTCGGAATTGGCTGAAATTTGGCAGTTTGATCGGAAATAAAAATCGCGCCGGGGGCAATTTCGTCATTTTTCTCGAC
>NW_019229849.1:0-3320 GCF_002742605.1 Olea europaea var. sylvestris
TTGTTCATTTTTGGCGAATGGCTAGACTAATTCGATTGGAATCGAGCCAATGAAAAGTGGCTTTTGATTTCATGATAACTTCGAGTTTGTTCTTTTTGGCGAATTGCTAGTCTAATTCGATTGGAATCGAGCCAATGAATTGTGGTTTTTGATTTCATGATAACTTCGGGTTTGTTCGTTTCTTGCGAATAGCTAGACTATTTCGATTGGAATCGAGCCAATGAAATGTCATTTTTGATTTCATGATAACTTCGGGTTTGTTCATTTTTGGCGAATAGCAAGACTATTTCGATTGGAATCGAGCCAATGAAATGTGGTTTTTGATTTCTTGATAACTTTATATTTTTTCGTTTCTTAGCAAATTGCTAGTCTAATTCGATTGGAATCGAGCCAATGAAAAGTGATTTTTGATTTATGATATCTTCGTGTTTGTTCATTTTTGCCGAATTGCTAGTCTAATTCGATTGGAATCGAGCCACTGAAATGCAGTTTTTGATTTCAAGATAACTTCGGGTTTGTTTGTTTTTGACGAATGGCTAGACTAATTCGATTGGAATCGAGCCACTGAAATGCAGTTTTTGATTTCAAGATAACTTCGGGTTTGTTTGTTTTTGACGAATGGCTAGACTAATTCGATTGGAATCGAGCCAATGAAAAGTGGCTTTTGATTTCTTGATAAGTTCGGGTTTGTTCATTTTAGGCGAATTGTTAATCTAATTCTATTGGGACCGAGACAATGAAAAGTGGCGTTTGATTTCATGATAACTTCGAGTTTGTTCATTTTTGATGAATTGCTAGTTTGATTCGATTGGAATCGAGCCAATGAAAAGTGGTTTTTGATTTCTTGATAACTTCATGTTTTTTCGTTTCTTGGCGAATTGCTAGTCTAATTCGTTTGGAATCAAGCCAATGAAATGTTGTTTTTGATTTCAAGGCAACTTCTGGTTTATTCATTTTTTACGAATAGCCAGACTAATTTGATTGGAATCGAGCCAATGAAAAGTGGCTTTTGATTTTATGATAACTTCGGGTTTGTCCTTTTTGGCGAATTGATAGTCTAATTCGATTGGAATTGAGCCAATGAAATGTGGCTTTTGATTTCATGATAACTTCGGGTTTGTTCGCTTTTGGCGAATTGCTTGTCTAATTCGATTGGAATCGAGACAATGAAATGTGGTTTTTGATTTCATGATAGCTTCGGGTTTGTTCATTTTTCGTAACTAGCAAGACAAATTCGGTTGGAATCGAGCTAAAGAAAAGTGGTTTTTGATTTCTTGATAACTTCATGTTTTTTCGTTTCTTGACGAATTGCTAGTCTAATTCGATTGGAATCGAGCTAATGAAATGTTGTTTTTGATTTCAAGATAACTTCTGGTTTGTTCATTTTTTACGAATAGCCAGACTAATTTGATTGGAATCGAGCCACTGAAAATTGGCTTTTGATTTCATGATAACTTTAAGTTTGTTCTTTTTGGCGAATTGCTAGTCTAATTCGATTGGAATCGAGCCAATGAAATGTGGTTTTTGATTTCATAATAACTTCGGGTTTGTTCGCTTTTGGCGAATTGCTAGACTAATTTGATTGGAATCAAGCCAATGAAATGTGGTTTTTCATTTCATAATAACTTCGGGTTTGTTCGTTTTTGACGAATAGCTAGACTATTTCGATTGGAATCGAGCCAACAAAATGTGGTTTTTGATTTCATGATAACTTCGGGTTTGTTCATTTTTGGCGAATAGCCAGACTATTTCGATTGGAATCGAGCCAATGAAATGTGGTTTTTGATTTCATGATAACTTCGGGTTTGTTCATTTTTGGCGAATAGCCAGACTATTTCGATTGGAATCGAGCCAATGAAATGTGGTTTTTGATTTCATGATAACTTCGGGTTTGTTCATTTTTGGCGAATAGCCAGACTATTTCGATTGGAATCGATCCAATGAAATGTGGTTTTTGATTTCATGATAACTTCGGGTTTGTTCATTTTTGGCGAATAGCCAGACTATTTCGATTGGAATCGAGCCAATGAAAAGTGATTTTTGATTTCATCATATCTTCGTGTTTGTTCGTTTTTGGCGAATTGCTAGTCTAATTCGATTGGAATCGAGCCGATGAAATGCGATTTTTGATTTCAAGATAACTTCGAGTTTGTTCATTTTTGACGAATAGCTAGACTAATTCGGTTGGAATCGAGCCAATGAAAAGTGGCTTTTGATTTCCTGATAACTTTGGGTTTGTTCATTTTAGGCGAATTGTTAGTCTAATTCTATTGGGACCAAGGCAATGAAAAGTGGCTTTTGATTTCATGATAACTTCGAGTTTGTTCATTTTTGGTGAGTTGCTAGACTAATTCGATTGGAATCGAGCCAATGAAATGTGGTTTTTGATTTCACGACAACTTCGGGTCTGTTCATTTTTGACTAATAGCTGGACTAATTTGATTGGAATCGAAAGAATGAAAAGTGGGTTTTGATATCATGAGAACTTCGGGTTTCCTCATTTTTGGCGAATTGCTAGTCCAATTCGATTGGAATAGAGCCAATAAAAAGGGGCTTTTGATTTCATTATAACTTCAGATTTATTTTTTTTGGCGAATTGCTAGTGTAATTCAATTGGAGTCGAGCCAATGAAAAGTGGTTTTTCATTTTAAGATAACTTTGGGGTTGTTCATTTTTGGCGAATTGCTAGTGTAATTTGATTGGAATCAAGCCAATGAAAAGTGGCTTTTGATTTCATGATAACTTCGAGTTTGTTCATTTTTGGCGAGTTGCTAGACTAATTCGATTGGAATCGAGCCAATGAAATGTGGTTTTTGATTTCACGACAGTCTAATTCGATTGGAATTGAGCTAATGAAATGTGGATTTTGATTTCATGATAATTTCGGGTTTGTTCGCTTTTAGCGAATTGCTTGTCTAATTCGATTGGAATCGAGCCAATGAAATGTGATTTTTGATTTCCTGATAACTTCAGGTTTGTTCATTCTGGCGAATTGCTAGTCGAATTAGATTGGAATTGAGCCAATGAAATGTTGTTTTTGATTTCAAGACAACTTCAGGTTTGTTCGTTTTTTGCGAATAGCTAGAAATTCGATTAGAATCGAGCCAATGAAAAGTGGCTTTTGATTTCATGATAACTTCGGGAATGTTCATTTTTGGCGAATTGCTAGTCTAATTGGATTGGAATCAAACCATTGAAATGTGGTTTTTGGTTTTAAGATAACCTTGGGGTTGTTCATTGTTCACGAAATTATTTCTTCTCAATTTTAAAACCCACCGCAAGTGTACGGTTCGCTAACAAGTAGTAAAGTGGACTATGAG
>NW_019229850.1:0-3319 GCF_002742605.1 Olea europaea var. sylvestris
CTCCCTTCTGTGTATGAGAATGCACTCTGGTGCCTCGGTGTCTGTTTGGCGGGCAGAGATTGGTTGGGTTGGGGGTGCTTTGCTTGTGGTTTTGGGATGTATTATCGTTCCATGTCGAGCAGAGTTACACTGCATTTGCTCAAAGGTTCTAACTTGAATTTCTATACGTGTTGCAGGCTTGCAGCTGAGCAGGAATTATTGACACTTAATTTAATGAAAGACTAATACAGGAACACGTCTAGTTACTGATGGTTTGCTATTGAGAGATTTTTCATGTTTTTTCCCTTTTAAATTTGATCTATCTAAGCTTTCTTACTACTGTCTCAATGGTTACTTTCTTCTCCTAGTTGAGTAGCTTCTTTCCCTTCTTTCTAATCATGTGGTTTGATTTTATAGAAACTCACTTTGAGAGCTGATTTAGAGTGATACAGGGATTTTATTTTGTTTTAATAAGTATTTATGTCTCCATAGTCTTAAGGTTGGTTTCCTTAGTCGAGCACTTTAAACCCCATAATCAAAGATGAAAATTATTTCTTGTTCGCTAAATATCCCAACTCGGCAACTCCAGATTCATCAAATACATAAGGTTTTAGAAGTTCTGGGCTGATGTGTTTCCACCATAAAAAGGTTGTAAAAGCAACAAACACTTCCAAGTTTTCATGAGGAGATTCTATTTACTTCTAAACATAAACTATCAATTGTTTCAGAATGCACGATCTATCCTAGACATCGACTTGTTCATGTATTAGCATTATGATCTATCCTTGACATCGACTTGTTCGTGTATTAGAATTATGATCTATCCTAGACATCGACTTGTTCATGTATTAGTATACATAGTCAAACTAGTTGCTTTATATGCACCAATAATCTTTTCAGTGCACATATAAATATTTCTTATCCCCTTTGTTCAACTATTGTTGATTTGAAATAGTTCTCATTTCCTTGTGCCCTTTGTTCATGCTCCTATTCCCTTTACCCTTAAATTGTTTGAAAATTTCCAGCTCTAACTCTAGTGAACTTGTAAAATCATTTTCATGTATGTATTAAAACAATTGAAAAATGGTGCTAGATTTTTCACTAAAATGCCTGTATTTGTTGAAGGTGAATAATAGATGGTGGAAATCAACAAAAACTGTCATTTGTCCTGACATGCAAATGAATTTCTTCCTCAGTTTTGGTATCATATTTTCCTTTCTTCCTCATTAGAATTAAACACGCATGCACTTACCAGTGAATTTTTGACCATCTGGTTATTACACTGCGGGATTGCATTTCTCTCCTCTTTTTTTTTTCCCTCATTTCCTCTTCACTTGACACATAATGAAATGTTTCTGTTTGCTAGCATTTTTGCAACTTTGTTATCTTAATAAATCCCACTCCCCCCTTTCCAGTGCATGTAATGTTTATGTTTTCTACATCTCATTTTTTCCTAAAATGAAAAACCCGGAAAGAAGCAAACATTTGTAATTTTGTTGGATATTATTCCTTAAACAGTATAAAGTGAACTCATTTTACCATCCATGAGATTGAAGATTATTTCTTCACTTTATTTGTTACTACATTTTTAAGTTTCTTCATAGGAAGAGCTGTTGTCATTATTATAGAGCCAGCGCAGAATGGAAGATGATGCATTTGAGGGCTCTTCACCCAGCAAAAGTCATAGAAAAGAAATTTGCACGTCCACTAACATGTAGGTTGGATTTATTTTATCATGATTCACCTGATACGTGCACAGTTTTCATAAATATGTGTGTGAATATTGAAATTTGCCTACTTTGATACCATATTGAATGAACTTATATAAAAGCTTAAGCCCGTATAAAAGGAAATCATTTATTTCCTCAACATTTTTTCTTCTCATCTTTGCTGGCCAACTGCTTCCGGTGCTTCTCATCATTATCAATAAGTGGAAGTTTCTATTTTCAGGATGCTTGTCTATCTCGAGAAGCACACAAAAATTTGGTAGATCTTTTCTTATGTGTACTTAAAATTATTTATCAAAGTTGATCATTGTCTATAGATTGGATGCAACTGAAGTTGTGAAACCCAATATTATGCTCTCCAACAGGTTGGCATGCAATTTTTTCAGACTACATAACTGATGTGTTATCATGGGTTATCTTAAAGCATGATCGGGCAGCGTTTATAAAGCGGTTCAAATTTCAAATTATAAATATATTATAATGTGTGGTGAGAAGGTATTACTTGTGAGTCACTCGAAATATATAATTAAAAGTAGGGGCGGAGCCAGGAAAATATATTAGGATAGGTTGAAAATTTGAATTTTTCTCATAGATACTATTTGCCACTTGAGATTTAGTTTATAAGGTTAAACTCTTTATGCTAATGACAAAGTAGGTCAAAATATATTTTTGGACACTCAAGACAAAGTTCTAACACATCTATGTTTAACTAATAAAAGTAAATATAGAGTATATTATTTATTTTGATAATAACATCCATTTCATGGTCGAAATAAATAAATTTTTACTCACAAGTATAAATAAGTAATATATGAAAGATACGTTAGGAAAAAATTAATTACTTTTAAGCTTAATCGAACACGTGACATGTTACAATAAAATATTTATTTATACTTTAATCAATAAGAATTATTTGATATATAGTAAACTAATTTGATTATAAGCGAACTCTTTAAATTTGAATAATTGAACATTAGGCTTGGGTTGGGAATGAAGTTAACTAGGCTAAAATTAATTTTTGGGTTGGGTTAAATTTTTATTACTTTTTATTTCACCAAGAATTTGGAACCTTGTTTTTGATGATATGACACTGTATGGACATTAGTTTAGTCACGTTAGATGGTATATAATACATTGTATCTTGACATAATTATTTTGTCGATCATCTTCTGACATATTGGGTGGTAATTTGTGAGGAATGGACTTGGGCCACATTTTTAATATCTTTTCCTAAAAAATTACATGGGTAGGGGGCATTGTTGGGCTACAGCCCCCTCCCCCCAACTATTGTCGCCTCTGGGACTCACTTAAAAGTAACTTTAGCGTTTGTAAACCACTTAAAACATGAACCAAAACATAAGCTTAGCACATCTTGTAATAGTTTGACACCATCAAAAGTGGTACCACGAGGCATAGTCTAGTGGTACAAGGGACAGGAGCGAGGTTATCTCACGCCTTGGTGGCAGCCGCAGTGTGGGGGTTCGATTCCTGAAACATGAAATTGGACTCCTTGCAGGCGCAGTGTACAGACTGTTTTTGTTCCCTGACTTGTTGGGGGCACATTCCGTGATTTACCTTCCTCACAAAACTCTAGGGACGGGATGGTGGAAGCC
>NW_019229851.1:0-1100 GCF_002742605.1 Olea europaea var. sylvestris
AGGTCGATCGGAAACAAAAATCGTGCCGGGGTCAATTTCGTCATTTTTTGCCTGTGTCGATATGGGCTGGATTTTACAGGTCGATCTGAAACAAAAATAGCGCCGGGGGCAATTTCGTCGTTTTTCGCGACGGTGTCGAAATGGGCTGAAATTTGATAGGTCGATCGGAAAAAAAAATCGCGCCGTGCCAATTTCGTCATTTTTCGCGATGGTGTCGAAATGGGCTCAAATTTGACAGGCCGATCGGAAACAAAAATCGCACGGGGGCAATTTCTTCATATTTGACAGGTCGATCGGAAATAAAAATCGCGCCAGGGGCAATTTCGTCATTTTTCGCGATGGTGTCGAAATGGGCTCAAATTTGACAGGCCGATCGGAAACAAAAATCGCACGGGGGCAATTTCTTCATATTTGACAGGTCGATCGGAAATAAAAATCGCGCCAGGGGCAATTTCGTCATTTTTCGCGATGGTGTCGAAATGGGCTCAAATTTGACAGGCCGATCGGAAACAAAAATCGCACGGGGGCAATTTCTTCATATTTGACAGGTCGATCGGAAATAAAAATCGCGCCAGGGGCAATTTCGTCATTTTTCGCGATGGTGTCGAAATGGGCTCAAATTTGACAGGCCGATCGGAAACAAAAATCGCACGGGGGCAATTTCTTCATATTTGACAGGTCGATCGGAAATAAAAATCGCGCCAGGGGCAATTTCGTCATTTTTTACGACGGTGTCGAAATGGGCTAAAATTTGACAGGTCGATCGGAAACAAAAATCACACCGGGGCCAATTTCGTCATTTTTCACGACGGTATCGGATGGGCTTAAATTTGACAGGTCGATCGGAAACAAATCGCGCCGGGGGTAATTTAGTCATTTTTCGCGACGGTGTCGAAATGGGCTCAAATTTGACAGGCCGATCGGAAACAAAAATCGCGCCGGGGCGAGTTCCGTAATTTTTCGCGACGGTGTCGAAATGGGCTAAAATTTGACAGGTCGATCGGAAAAAAAATCGCGCCGGGCCAATTTCGTCATTTTTCGCGACGGTGTCGAAATGCACTCAAATTTGACAGGTCGATCGGAAAGATAAATCGCGCCGG
>NW_019229851.1:1482-2493 GCF_002742605.1 Olea europaea var. sylvestris
TCGAAATGGGCTGAAATTTTACAGGTCGATCGGAAACAAAAATCGCACCGGGGGCAATTTCGTCATTTTTCGCGACGGTGTCGAAATGCGCTCAAATTTGATAGGTCGATCAGAAAGAAAAATCACGCCGAGCCAATTTCGTCATTTTTCGCGACGGTGTCGAAATGGGCTGAAATTTGACAGGTCTATCGGAAACAAAAATCGCGCCGGGCCAATTTCGTCATTTTTCGCGACGGTGTCGAATGGGCTTAAATTTTACAGGTCGATCGGAAAAATGGGCTAAAATTTGACAGGTTGATCGGAAACAAAAAACCACGCCGGGGTCAATTTCGTAATTTTTCGCAGCTGTCGAAAAGGGGTGAAAAATTTGACAGGTCGATCGGAAAAAAATCGCGCCGGGCCAATTTCGTCATTTTTCGCGACGGTGTCAAAATGGGCTGAAATTTGACAGGTCGATCGGAAACAAAAATCGCGCCAGGGGCAATTTCGTCATTTTTCGCGACGGTGTGGAAATGGGCTAAAATTTGACAGATCGATCGGAAACGAAAATCGCACCGGGGCCAATTTCGTCATTTTTCGCGACGGTATCGAATGGGATTAAATTTTACAGGTCGATCGGAAAACAAAAATCGCGCCGGGGGCAATTTCGTCGTTTTTCGCGACGGTGTCGAAATGGGCTGAAATTTGACACGTCGATCGGAAGCAAAAATCGCGCCAGGGGCAATTTCGTCATTTTTCGCCACGGTGTCGAAATGGCGGAAATTTAACAGGTCTATCGGAAACAAAAATCGTGCCGGGGTCAATTTCGCCATTTTTCCCCAGTGTCGATATGGGCTAAATTTTACAGGTCGATCGGAAACAAAAATAGCGCCGGGGGCAATTTCGTCGTTTTTCGCGACGGTGTCGAAATGGGCTAAAATTTGACAGGTCGATCGGAAACAAAAATCGCGCCGGGGCCAATTTCTTCTTTTTTCGGACGGTGTCGAAATGCGCTCAAATTTGACAGGTCGA
>NW_019229851.1:2553-3319 GCF_002742605.1 Olea europaea var. sylvestris
CCGGGGGCAATTTCGTCGTTTTTCGCGACGGTGTCGAAATGGGCTGAAATTTGACAGGTCGATCGGAAACAAAAATCGCGCCGGGGGCAATTTCGTCATTTTTCGCGACGGTGTCGAAATGGGCTAAAATTTGAAAGGTCGATCCGAAACAAAAATCGCACCGGGGGCAATTTCATCGTTTTTCGCGACGGTGTCGAAATGGGCAGAAATTTGACAGGTCGATCGGAAAAAAATCACGCCGGGGGCAATTTCGTCGTTTTTCCCGACGGTGTCAAAATGGGCTGAAATTTGACCGGTCGATCGGAAACAAAAATCGCGCCAGAGGCAATTTCGTCATTTTTCGCGACGGTGTCGAAATGAGCTGAAATTTGACAGGTCGATCGGAAACAAAAATCGCACCGGGGCCAATTTCGTCATTTTTCGCGACGGCATCGAATGGGCTTAAATTTTACAGGTCGATCGGAAAACAAAAATCGCGCCGGGGGCAATTTCCTCGTTTTTCGCGACGGTGTCGTAATGGGCTGAAATTTGACAGGTCGATCGGAAAAAAATATCGCGCCGGGCCAATTTCGTCATTTTTCGCGACGGTGTCGAAATGAGCTGAAATTTGACAGGTCGATCGGAAACAAAAATCGCGCCAGAGGCAATTTCGTCATTTTTCGCGACGGTGTCGAAATGGGCTCAAATTTGACAGATCGATCGGAAACAAAAATCGCACCAGGGCCAATTTCGTCATTTTTCGCGACGGTATCGAATGGGCTTAAAT
>NW_019229852.1:0-3318 GCF_002742605.1 Olea europaea var. sylvestris
CTTCTTCAACCTGACGTAATTAATAAGGAAATTAATTATTCGGAGGCCAAAACGAAGGAATTTGGCTAAAATCACGTGAACCCAGGTCTGTGCCCCGAGTCCAATTTCACAGGCCTTTTCCAATGAATCTGCCAAATTTCTATCCATTCTGAGACCGTCGCGACAAATGACCAAATCACCTCTGGAGCTACTTTGCTTTTTTAATTTTCTGTCATGCACTTCTTCAACCTGACATAATTAATAAGGAAATTAATTATTTGGAGGCCCAAACAAAAAAATATGGCTAAAATCCCGAGATCTCGGGTCTGTGCCCCTAGTCCAATTTTACGGGCCATTTCCAATCAACCAGCCATATTTCAGCCCATTTCGACACCATCACGAAAAGTGACAAAATTGCCCCTGGTGTGATTTTTCTTTGTTAATTTTCTGTCAAGCACTTCTTCAACCTGACATAATTAATACGGAAATTAATTATTCAGAGTCCCAAACGAAGGAATTTGGGAAAAATCCCATTATCCCCGGTCTGTGCGCGAGTCCAATTTTGTAGGCCATTTCCAATCAACCTGCCAAATTTCGGCCCATTCCGACACCATCACGACAATTGACAAAATTGCCCCTGGTGCGGTTTTGCTTTGTTACTTTTCTGTTCATCACTTCTTCAACCTGAGATAATTAATACGGAAATTAATTTTTCGGAGGCCCAAACGATGGAATTTGGCTAAAATCCCGTAATCCCGGGTCTGTGCCCGAAGCCCAATTTCGCAGGCCGTTTCCAATCAACCTGCCAAATTTCGGCCCATCTCGACACCGTCGTGACAAATGACAAAATTGCCCCTGATGCAATTTTGCTTTGTTAATTTTCTATCTAGCACTTCTTCTACCTAACATAATTAATACGAAAATTAATTATTCGGAGGCCAAAACGAAAGAATTTGACTAAAATCCCGTGATCCCGGATCTGTGGCCCGAGTCCAATTTCGTGGCCCACCAACCTGCCAAATTTCGGCCCATTTCGACACCATTGCGAAAAATGATAAAATTGCCCCTGGTACGATTTTTCTTTGTTAATTTTCTGTCCACCACTTCTTCAAGCTGATAAAATTAATACAAAAATTAATTATTCGGAGGCCCAAATGAAGGAATTCGGCTAAAATCCCGTGATACCGTATCTATGCCCCAAGTCCAATTTCGTGGGCCATTTCCAATCAACCGGCCAAATTTCGATACATTCCGACAACATCGCGACAAATGACAAAATTGCCCCTAGTCCGATTTTTCTTTGTTAATTTTCTGTCCCTCACTTTTTCAACCTGGCATAATTAACACGGAAATTAATTATTCGGAGGCCCAAACGAAGGAATTTGCCTAAAATCCCATGATCCCGAGTCTGTGCCCCAAATTCAATTTCGATGCCCGTCTCCAATCAACCTGCCAAATTTTGGCCCATTCCGACACCGTCGCGACAAATAACAAAATTGCCCCTGGTGCGATTTTGCTTTGTTAGTTTTATGTCCAGAACTTCTTCAACTTGACGTAATTAATGTGGAAATTAATTATTCGGAGTCCCAAACGAAGGAATTTGGCTAAAATCCCATTATCCTCGGTCTGTGTGTGAGTCTAATTTCACGGGCCGTTTCCAATCAACCTGCTAAATTTCGGCCCATTTCGACACCGTCACGACAAATGACAAAATTGCCCCTGGTGCGGTTTTGCTTTGTTAATTTTTTGTTCAGTACTTCTTCAACCTGACATAATTAATAAGGAAATTAATTTTTCGGAGGCCCAAACAAAGGAATTTGGCTAAAATCTCGTGATCCTGGGTCTATGTCCCAAGTCCAATTTCGCGGGCCATTTCCAATCAATCTCCTCCCAAATTTCGGTACATTCCGACACCATCGTGACAAATGATAAAATTGCCCCTGGTGCGGTTTTGCTTTGTTAATTTTCTGTCCAGCACGTCTTCAACGTGACATAATTAATACGGAAATTAATTATTCGGAGGCCCAAACGAAGGTATTTGGCTAAAATCCCGTGATCCCGGGTCTGTGCCCCGAGTTTAATTTTGCTGGCCGTTTTCGATCAACCTACCAAATTTCGGCCCATTCCGTCGATGTCGAGACAAATGACACAGTTGCCCCTGGTGTGATTTTTCTTTGTTAATTTTCTGTCAAGCAGTTCTTTAGCCTGACATAATTAATAAGGAAATTAATTATTCGGAGGCCCTAACGAAAGAATTTGGCTAAAATCCAGTGACCCCGGGTCTGTACCCCAAGTCCAATTTCGCGGGCCGTTTCCAATTAAACTGCTAAATTTTGGCCCATTCTGACACCGTCACGACATATGACAAAAATGCCCCTGGTGTGATTTTGCTTTGTTAATTTTATGTCCAACACTTCTTCAACCTGACATAATTAATAAGGAAATTAATTATTCGGAGGCCCTAACGAAAGAATTTGGCTAAAATCCCCTGATCCCGGGTCTGTGCCCCGAGTCCAATTTCGCGGGCCACTTGCAATCAACCTGCCAAATTTCGGCCCATTCCGACACCATCGCGACAAATGATCAAAATTTCCCCTGATGCGGTTTTTCTTTGTTAATTTTCTGTCCAGCACTTCATCAACCTAATAAAATTAATGCGGAAATTAATTATTCGGAGGCCCAAAAGAAGGAATTCGGCTAAAATCCCGTGATACCGCGTCAATGCCCCGAGTCCAATTTCGTGGGCCATTTCCAATCAACCGGCCAAATTTTGGTACATTCCGACACCATCGCGACAAATGATCAAAATTTCCCCTGATGCGGTTTTTCTTTGTTAATTTTTTGTCTAGCACTTCTTCAACCTGGCATAATTAAAACGAAAATTAATCATTCGGAGGCCCAAATGAAGGAATTTGGCTAAAATCCCGTGATCCCGAGTCTGTGCCCTGAGTTCAATTTCGCGGCCCGTCTCCAATCAACCTGCCAAATTTCGGCCCATTTCGAAACCGTCATGACAAATGACAATATTGCCCCTGGTGAGGTTTTGCTTTGTTAGTTTTATGTCTAGCACTTCTTCAACCTAACATAACTAATTCGAAAATTAATTATTCGGAGGCCTAAATGAAGGAATTTGGCTAAAATCCAGTGATCCCAAGACTGTGTCTCGAGTCCAATTTCGCGGGCCGTTTCCAATCAACCTGCCAAATTTCGGTCCATTCTGACACCGTCACGACAAATGACAAAATCGCCCCGGGTACGATTTTGCTTTGTTAATTTTCTGTCCTGCACTTCTTCAACCTGACATAATTAATAAGGAAATTAATTATTCGGAGACCCAAA
>NW_019229852.1:20392-22473 GCF_002742605.1 Olea europaea var. sylvestris
ACTCATTTCGACACTGTCGCGTAAAATGACAAAATTACCCCTTGTACGATTTTTCTTTGTTAATTTTCTGTCCAGCGCTTCTTCAGTCTGACATAATTAATACGAAAATTAATTATTCGGAGGCCCAAACGAAGGAATTTGGCTAAAATCCCGTGATCCTGGGTCTATGCCCCCATTCCAATTTCCCAGGCCGTTTCCAACCAACCTGCCAAATTTTGGCCCATTCCGACACCGTCGCGACAAATGATAATATTGCCCCTGGTCCGATTTTGCTTTGTTAATTTTCTGTCCAGCACTTCTTCAACCTGACATAATTAATTTATACGAAAATTAATTATTTGGAGGCCCAAACGAAGGAATTTGGCGAAAATCCCGGGATCCCGGGTCTGTGCATCGAGTCCAATTTCATGGGCCATTTCCAATCAACTTGCTAAATTTCGGCTAATTCCGACATCGTCATGACAAATAACAAAATTGTCCCTGGTGCGGTTTTTCTTTGTTAATTTTTTGTCCAGCACTTCTTCAACCTGACATAATTAGTACGGAAATTAATTATTCGGAGGCCCAAACGAAGGAATTTGGTTTAAATCCTGTGATCCCGGGTCTGTGCCCCGAGTCCAATTTCGCAGGCCATTTCCAATCAACCTGCTAAATTTTGGCCCGAAAAAATTGCCCCTGGTGCAGTTTCACTTTGTTAATTTTTTGTACAGCACTTCTTCAACCTGACATAATTAATATGGAAATTAATTATTCGGTGGCCCAAACGATGGAATTTGGCTAAAATCTCGTGATCCCGGGTCTGTGCCCGGAGTCCAATTTCGCAAGACGTTTCCAATCAACCTGCCTAATATCGGCCCATTCCGACAACGACCGACAAAGGACAATATTGCCCCTGGTGCGGTTTCGCTTTATTAATTTTTGTCCAGCACTTTTTCAACCGGACATAATTAATAAGGAAACTAATTATTCGGAGGCCCAAACGATGGAATTTAGCTAAAATCTCATGATCCCGAGCCTGTGCCTCGAGTCCAATTTCGCGGGCCGTTTCCAATCAACCTGCCAAATTTCGTCCCATTCCGACACCGTCGTGACAAATGACAAAATTACCTCTGGTGCGGTTTTACTTTGTTAATTTTTTGTCCAACACTTCTTCAACCTGATATAATTAATACGGAAATTAATTATTCGGAGGCCCAAACGAAGGAATTTGGTTTAAATCTTGCGATCCCTGGTCTGTGCCCCTAGTCCAATTTCGCGGGCCATTTTTAATCGACCTACCAAATTTCGGGCCATTCCGACACGGTCGCGAAAAATGACAAAATTGCCCCTGGTGCAGTTTTGCTTTGTTAATTTTTTGTACAGTACTTCTTCAACCTGACATAATTAATATGGAAATTAATTATTTGGAGGCCCAAACGAAGGAATTTGGCTAAAATCCCGTGATCCGGGTTTGTGCCCGGACTCCAATTTCGCGGGCTGTTTCCAATAACTTGCCAAATATCGGCCAATTCCGACAACGACGCGACAAAGGACAAAATTGTCCCTGGTGCGATTTCGCTTTGTTAATTTTCTATCCAGCACTTTTTCAACCGGACATAATTAATAAGGAAACTAATTATTCGGAGGCCCAAACGCTGGAATTTAACTAAAATCCCGTGATCCCGGGTCTGTGCCCCGAGTCCAATTTCGCGGGCTATTTCCAATCAACATGCCAAATTTTGGCCTATTCCGACACCGTCGTGACAAATGACAAAATTGCCCCTGGTGCGGTTTTTCTTTGTTAATATTCTTTCGAGCACTTCCTTAACCCGAAATAATTAATATGGAAATTAATTATTCGGAGGCACAAACGAAGGAATTTGGTTTGAATCTTGCGATCCCGGGTCTGTGCCCCTAGTCCAATTTTGCGGGCCATTTCTAATCAACCTGCCAAATTTCGGCCCATTCCGACACGGTCGCGAAAAATGACAAAATTACCCCTCGTGCAGTTTTACTTTGTTAATTTTCTGTACAGCACTTCTTCAACCTGACATAATTAATATGGAAATTAATTATTCGGAGGCCCAAATGAAGGAATTTGG
>NW_019229853.1:0-401 GCF_002742605.1 Olea europaea var. sylvestris
CTCAAATTTGACAGGTTCATCGGGAACAAAAATCGCGCCGGGTGTAATTTCGTCATTTTTCGCGACTGTGTCGGAATTGACTACAATATGACTTGTCGATCGGAAACAAAAATCGCGCCGGGGGCAATTTCGTCATTTTTCTCGACTGTGTCGGAATTGGCTGAAATTTGGCTGTTTGATCTGAAATAAAAATCGCACCGGGGGCAATTTCGTCATTTTTCTCGACTGTGTCGGAATGGGCTCGAATTTGACCGAATGATCGTAAACAAAGATCGCGCCGGGTGTAATTTCATCATTTTTCGAGACTGTGTCAGAATTGGCTAAAATTTGATTGGTTGATCGGAAACAAAAATCGCGCCGGGGGCAATTTCTTCATTTTTCTCGACTGTGTCGGAATTGGC
>NW_019229853.1:440-1655 GCF_002742605.1 Olea europaea var. sylvestris
TGAAATTTGGCTGTTTGATCTGAAATAAAAATCGCGCCGGGGGCAATTTCGATATTTTTCTCGACTGTGTCGGAACGGGCTCAAATTTGACAGGTTTATCGGGAACAAAAACCACGCCGAGTGTAATTTCGTCATTTTTCGCGACTATTTTGGAATTGACTTAAATTTGACTTGTCGATCGAAAACAAAAACCGCGGCGAGGGCAATTTCGTCATTTTTCTCGACTGTATCGAAATTGGCTGAAATTTGGCAGTTTGATCGGAAATAAAAATCACGCCGGTGGCAATTTCATCATTTTTCGCGACGGTGTCGGAATTGGCTAAAATTTGACAGGTTGATCGGAAACAAAAATCGCGCCGGGGGCAATTTCGTCATTTTTCTCGACTGTGTCGGAATGGGCTCAAATTTGACTGGTTGATCGGGAACAAAAATATCACCGGTTTAATTTGGTCATTTTTCGCGACCGTGTCGAAATTGGCTTAAATTTGACTGGTTGATCGGAAACAAAAATCGCGCCGGGGGGCAATTTCGTCATTTTTCTCGACTACGTCGGAATTGGCTGAAATTTGACAGGTTTATCGGGGACAAAAATCGCGCCAGGTGTAATTTCGTCAATTTTGACGACAGTGTCGGAATTGGCTGAAATTTGACAGGTTTATCGGGGACAAAAATCGCGCCAGGTGTAATTTCGTCAATTTTGACGACAGTGTCGGAATTGGCTGAAATTTGGCAGTTTGATCGGAAATAAAAATCGCGCCGACGGCAATTTCATCATTTTTCGCGACGGTGTCGGAATTGGCTAAAATTTGACAGGTTGATCGGGAACAAAACTAGGGTCGGGTGTAATTTCGTCATTTTTCGCGACTGTGTCGGAATTGGCTAAAATTTGACTGGTTGATCGTAAACAAAAATCGCGCCGAGGGTAATTTCGTCATTTTTCTCGACTGTGTTGGAATTGGCTGAAATTTGGCAGTTTGATCGGAAATAAAAATCCCGCCGGCGACAATTTCATCATTTTTCTTGACCGTGTCGGAATGGGCTCAAATTGGAAGATTTATCGGGAACAAAAATAGCGCTGGGTGTAATTTCGTGGTTTCTCATGGCTGTGTCGGAATTGACTAAAATTTGACTTGTTGATCGAAAACAAAAACCTCGCCGGGGGCAATTTCGTCATTTTTCTCGACTGTGTCGGAATTGGCTGAAATTTGGCAGTTT
>NW_019229853.1:2023-3318 GCF_002742605.1 Olea europaea var. sylvestris
GGCTGAAATTTGACAGGTTTATCGGGAACAAAAACCGCACCGGGTGTAATTTCGTCATTTTTTGCGACAGTGTCGGAATTGGCTGATATTTGACTTGTTGATCGGAAACAAAAACCGCGTCGGGGGCAATTTCGTCATTTTTCTCGAGCGTGTCAGAATTGACTGAAATTTGGCAGTTTGATAGGAAATAAAAATCGCGCCGGCGACAATTTCGTCATTTTTCTCGACTGTGTCGGAATGGGCTCAAATTTGACAGGTTTAACGGGAACAAAAATCGCGCCGGGTGTAATTTCGTCATTTTTCGAGACTGTGTCGGAATTGACTAAAATTTGACTTGTTGATCGGAAACAAAAATCGCGCCGGGGGCAATTTCTTCATTTTTCTCGACTGTGTCGTAATGGGCTGAAATTTGACAGGTTTATCGGGAACAAAAATCGCGTCGTGGGCAATTTCGTAATTTTTCTCGACTGTGTCGGAATTGGCTGAAATTTGACTTGTTGATCGGAAACAAAAACCGCGCTGTGGGCAATTTCGTCATTTTTCTCGACCGTGTCGTAATGGGCTGAAATTTGACAGGTTTATCGGGAACAAAAATCGCGTCGGGGGCAATTTCGTCATTTTTCTCGACTGTGTCGGAATTGGCTGAAATTTGGCAGTTTCATCGGAAATAAAAATCGCGGCGGCGGCAATTTCGTCATTTTTCGCGACTGTGTCGAAATTGGCTAAAATTTGATAGTTGATCAGAAATAAAAATCGCGCCGGGGGCAATTTCGTCATTTTTCTCGACTGTGTCGGAATGGGCTAAAATTTGACAGGTTGATCGGGAACAAAAACCGCGCCGGGTGTAATTTCGTAATTTTTCGCGACTGTGTCGGAATTGGCTAAAATTTGATTGGTTGATCGGAAACAAAAATTGCGTCTGGGGCAATTTTCGTCATTTTTCTCGACTGTGTCGGAATTGGCTGAAACTTGGCAGTTTGATCGGATATAAAAATCGCGTTGACGGCAATTTAGTCAATTTTCTCGACTGTGTCGGAATGGGCTTAAATTTGACAGGTTGATCGGGAATAAAAATAGCGCCGGGTGTAATTTCGTCATTTTTCGCGACTGTGTCGAAATGGGCTAAAATTTGACTGGTTGATCGGAAACAAAAATCCCGCCGTGGGGAATTTCGTCATTTTTCTCGACTGTGTCGGAATGGGCTCAGATTTGACAGGTTGATCGGGAACGAAAATTGCGCCGGGTTTAATTTCGTCATTTTTCGCGACTGTGTCGAAATTGGCTAAAATTTGATT
>NW_019229854.1:0-3317 GCF_002742605.1 Olea europaea var. sylvestris
CGCCGACTATCCAAGCGTTCCAAATATGCAAGCGCTCATTCTTTCGAAAAATGGCCGAAATCCCTCATACGTCACTACGAAGTTGTGAGTTCAATTCAAAACGGTCGATACATTTCCAAAAAGTACTTATTGGCTCGAAACGGACACCGTGTGCAAAAGTTACGCACATTTCTTCGTACGCCGACTATCCAAGCGTTCCAAATATGCAAGCGCTCATTCTTTCGAAAAATCACCGTAATCCCCCATACGTCACAAAGAAGTCATGAGTTCAATCCAAAATGGTCGCTACATTTCCAAAAAGTACTTATGGGCCCGAAACGGAAACCGTGTGCAAAAGTTACGCTGAATTCTTCGAACGCCGACTATCCAAGCGTTCCAAATATGCAAGCGCTCATTCTTTCGAAAAATGGCCGAAATCCCTCATACGTCACTACGAAGTCGTGAGTTCAATCCAAAACGGTCGCTACATTTCCAAAAAGTACTTATGGGCCCGAAACGGACACCATGTGCGAAAGTTACGCTCAATTCTTCGTATGCCAACTATCCAAGCGTTCCAAATATGCAAGCGCTCATTCTTTCGAAAAATCGTCGAAATCCCTCATACGTCACGAAGAAGTCTTGAGTTCAATCCAAAATGATCGCTACATTTCCAAACGGTACTTATGGGCCCGAAACGAACACCCTGTGCAAAAGTTACGCTCAATTCTTCGTACGCCGACTATCCAAGAGTTTCAAATATGCAAGTGCTCAGTCTTTCAAAAAATCGCTAAAATCCCTCATACGTCATGACGAAGTCTTGAGTTCAATCCAAAACGGTCGCTACATTTCCAAAAAGTACTTATGGGCCCGAAACGGACACCGTGTGCAAAAGTTATGCTGAATTCATCGTACGCGGACTATCCAAGATTTCCAAATATGCAAGTGCCGATTCTTTCAAAAAATTGCTAAAATCCATCATACGTCACGACGAAGTGGTGAGTTCAATTCAAAACGGTCGCTACATTTCCAAAAAGTACTTATGGGCCCGAAACGGACACCGTGTGCAAAAGTTATGCTGAATTCATCGTACGCGGACTATCCAAGATTTCCAAATATGCAAGTGCCGATTCTTTCAAAAAATTGCTAAAATCCATCATACGTCACGACGAAGTGGTGAGTTCAATTCAAAACGGTCGCTACATTTCCAAAAAGTAGTTATGGAATCGAAACGGACACCGTGTGCAAAAGTTACGCTCATTTCATCGTACGCCGACTATCCAAGCGTTCCAAATATGCAAGCGCTCATTCTTTCGAAAAATCGCCAAATCCCCCATACGTCACGAAGAAGTCGTGAGTTCAATCCAAAATGGTCGCTACATTTCCAAAAAGTACTTATGGGCTCGAAACGGACACCGTGTGCAAAAGTTACGCACATTTCTTCGTACGCCGACTATCCAAGCGTTCCAAATATTCAAGCGCTCATTCTTTCGAAAAATCACCGTAATCCCTCATACGTCACAAAGAAGTCATGGGTTCAATCCAAAATGGTCGCTACATTTTCAAAAAGTACTTATGGGCCTGAAACGGAAACCGTGTGCAAAAGTTACGCTGAATTCTTCGTACGCCGACTATCCAAGCGTTCCAAATATGCAAGCGCTCATTCTTTCGAAAAATGGCCGAAATCCCTCATACGTCACTACGAAGTCGTGAGTTCAATCCAAAACGGTCGCTACATTTCCAAAAAGTACTTATGGGCACGAAACGGACACCGTGTGCAAAAGTTACGCTCAATTCTTCGTACGCCGACTTTCCAAGCGTTCCAAATATGCAAGTGCTCATTCTTTCAAAAAATCGTCGAAATCCGTCATACGTCACGAAGAAGTCTTGAGTTCAATCCAAAACGATCGCTACATTTCCAAACAGTACTTATGGGCCAAAACGGACACCATGTGCGAAAGTTACGCTCAATTCTTCGTACGTCGACTATCCAAGCGTTCCAAATATGCAAGCGCTCATTCTTTCGAAAAATTGTCGAAATCCCTCATACGTCACGAAGAAGTCTTGAGTTCAATCCAAAACGATCGCTACATTTCCAAACAGTACTTATGGGCCCGAAACGGACACCGTGTGCAAAAGTTACGCTGAATTCTTCGTACGCCGACTATCCAAGAGTTCCAAATATGCAAGCGCTCATTCTTTCAAAAAATCGATAAAATCCCTCATACGTCACGACGAAGTCTTGAGTTCAATCCAAAACGGTCGCTACATTTCCAAAAAGTACTTATGGGCCCGAAACGGACACCGTGTGCAAAAGTTACGCTCAATTCTTCGTACGCCGACTTTCCTAGCGTTCCAAATATGCAAGTGCTCATTCTTTCAAAAAATCGTCGAAATCCGTCACACGTCACGAAGAAGTCTTGAGTTCAATCCAAAACGATCGCTACATTTCCAAACAGTACTTATGGGCCCGAAACGGACACCGTGTGCAAAAGTTATGCTGAATTCATCGTACGCGGACTATCCAAGAGTTCCAAATATGCAAGTGCCGATTCTTTCAAAAAATCGCTAAAATCCAACATATGTCACGACGAAGTGGTGAGTTCAATTCAGAACGGTCGCTACATTTCCAAAAAGTAGTTATGGGATCGAAACGGACACCGTGTACAAAAGTTACGCTCATTTCATCGTACGCCGACTATCCAAGCGTTCCAAATATGCAAGCGCTCATTCTTTCGAAAAATCGCCGAAATCCCCCATACGTCGCGAAGCAGTCGTGAGTTCAATCCAAAACGGTCGCTACATTTCCAAAAAGTAGTTATGGGATCGAAACGGACACCGTGTACAAAAGTTACGCTCATTTCATCGTACGCCGACTATCCAAGCGTTCCAAATATGCAAGCGCTCATTCTTTCGAAAAATCGCCGAAATCCCTCATACGTCACGAAGAAGTCATGAGTTCAATCCAAAATGGTCGCTACATTTCCAAAAAGTAGTTATGGGATCGAAACGGACACCGTGTACAAAAGTTACGCTCATTTCATCGTACGCCGACTATCCAAGAGTTCCAAATATGCAAGTGCTCATTCTTTCGAAAAATTGCTTAAATCCCTCATACATCACGAAGAAGTCTTGAGTTCAATCCAAAACAGTCGCTACATTTCCAAAAAGTACTTATGGGCCCGGAACGGACACCGTGTGCAAAAGTTATGCTCAATTCTTCGCACGCCGACTATCCAAGCGTTATAAATATGCAAACGCCCATCTTTCGAAAAATGGCTGAAATCCCTCATACGTCACGATGAAGTCTTAAGTTCAATCCAAAACGGTCGCTACATTTC
>NW_019229855.1:0-1143 GCF_002742605.1 Olea europaea var. sylvestris
GATTTTTGTTTTCGATCAATCAGTCAAATTTGAGCCCATTCCGACATCGTCTCGAAAAATGAAGAAATTTACCCCGGCGCGATTTTTGTTTCCGATCAATCAGTCAAATTTGGGCACATTCTGACACCGTCGCGAAAAATGACGAAATTGCCCCCGGCCCATTTTTGTTTCCTATCAATTAGTCAAATTTTAGCCGATTCCGACACCGTCGCGAAAAATGACGAAATTGCCCTTGGCGCGATTTTCGTTTCCGATCAATCAGTCAAATCTGGGCCCGTTCCGACACCGTCGCGAAAAATGACGAAATTGCCCCCAGCGCGATTTTTGTTTCCGATAAATCTGTCAAATTTTAGCCGATTCCGACACCGTCGCGAAAAATGACGGAATTGCCCCGACGCGATTTTTGTTTCTCATCAATCAGTCAAATTTTAGCTGATTCCGAGACCGTCGCGAAAAATGACGAAATTGCCCCCGGCGCGATTTTTGTTTCCAATCAATCAGTCAAATTTGAGCCCATTCTGACACCGTCGCGAAAAATGACGAAATTTACCCCGGCGCGATTTTTGTTCCCGATCAATCAGTCAAATTTGAGACCATTCCGACATCGTCACGAAAAATGACGAAATTGACCCTGGCTCGATTTTTGTTTCCGATCAATCAGTCAAATTTGGGACCATTCTGACACCGTCCCGAAAAATGACGAAATTGCCCCCGGCGCGATTTTTGTTTCCTATCAATTAGTCAAATTTTAGCCGATTCCGACACCGTCGCGAAAAATGACGAAATTGCCCTTGGCGCGATTTTCGTTTCCGATCAATCAGTCAAATTTGAGCCCATTCTGACACCGTCGCGAAAAATTACGAAATTGCCCCCAGTGCGATTTTTGTTTACGATAAATCTATCAAATTTTAGACGATTCCGACACCGTTGCGAAAAATGACGAAATTGCCCCGACGCGATTTTTGTTTTCCATCAATCAATCAGATTTTAGCCGATTCCGAGACCGTCGCGAAAAATGACGAAATTGCCCCCGGCGCGATTTTTGTTTCCGATCAATTTGTCAAATTTGAGCCCATTCCGACACCGTCACGAAAAATGACGAAATTGCCCCCGGCGCGATTTTTGTTTCCGATCAATCAGTCA
>NW_019229855.1:1194-1492 GCF_002742605.1 Olea europaea var. sylvestris
CGATTCCAACACCGTCACGAAAAATGACGAAATTGCCCCCAGTGCGATTATTATTTCCGATAAATCTATCAAATTTTAGACGATTCCGACACCTTTGGCAAAAATGACGAAATTGCCCCGACGCGATTTTTGTTTTCCATCAATCAATCAGATTTTAGCCGATTCCGAGACCGTCGCGAAAAATGACGAAATTGCCCCCGGCGCGATTTTTTTTCCTATCAATTAGTCAAATTTTAGCCGATTCCGACACCGTCGCGAAAAATGACGAAATTGCCCTTGGCGTGATTTTCGTTTCCGA
>NW_019229855.1:1908-3317 GCF_002742605.1 Olea europaea var. sylvestris
CGATTTTTTTTTCCGATCAATCAGTCAAATTTGAGCCCATTCCGACCCCGTCGCAAAAAATGACAAATTTCCCCCGGCGCGTTTTTTATTTCCGATTAATCTGTCAATTTTAGCCGATTCCGACACCGTCGCGAAAAATGACGAAATTGCCCCGACGCGATTTTTGTTTCCCATCAATCAGTAAAATTTTAGCCGATTCCGAGATCGTCGCGAAAAATGACGAAATTGCCCACGGCGCGATTTTTGTTTCCAATCAATCAGTCAAATTTGAGCCCATTCCGACACCGTCGCGAAAAATGACGAAATTTACCCCGGCGCGATTTTTGTTTCCGATCAATCAGTCAAATTTGAGACCATTCCGACATCGTCACGAAAAATGACGAAATAGACCCTGGCTCGATTTTTGTTTCCGATCAATCATTCAAATTTGGGACCATTCTGACACCGTCCCGAAAAATGACGAAATTGCCCCCTTAAAATCTGGGGCCATTCTGACACCGTCCCGAAAAATGACGAAATTGCCCCCGGCGCGATTTTTGTTTCCTATCAATTAGTCAAATTTTAGCCGATTCCGACACCGTCGCGAAAAATGACGAAATTGCCCTTGGCGCAATTTTCGTTTCCGATCAATCAGTCAAATCTGGGCCCGTTCCGACACCGTCGCGAAAAATGACGAAATTGCCCCCAGCGCGATTTTTGTTTACGATAAATCTGTCAAATTTTAGACGATTCCAACACCGTCACGAAAAATGACGAAATTGCCCCGACGCGATTTTTGTTCCCCATCAATCAGTCAAATTTGAGCCGATTCCGACACCGTCGTGAAAAATGACGAAATTGCACCCGGCGTGATTTTTGTTTCCGATCAATTTGTCAAATTTGAGCCCATTACGACACCGTCACGAAAAATGACGAAATTGCCCCCGGCGCGATTTTTGTTTCCGATCAATCAGTCAAATCTGGGCCCATTCCGACACCGTCGCGAAAAATGACGAAATTGACCCTGGCGCGATTTTTGTTTACGATAAATCTGTCAAATTTGAGCCGATTCCGACACCGTCGCGAAAAATGACGAAATTGCCCCGACGCGTTTTTTGTCTCCCATCAATCAATCAGATTTTAGCAGATTCCGAGACCGTCGCGAAAAATGACGAAATTGCCCCCAGTGCGATTATTATTTCCGATTAATCTGTCAAATTTTAGACGATTCCGACACCGTTGGGAAAAATGACGAAATTGCCCCGACGCGATTTTTGTTTTCCATCAATCAATCAGATTTTAGCCGATTTCGAGACCGTCACGAAAAATGACGAAATTGCCCCCCGTGCGATTTTTGTTTTCGATCAATCAGTCAAAATTTAGCCCATTCCGACACCGTCGCGAAAAATAACGAAATTGCCCCCGGCGCG
>NW_019229856.1:0-3317 GCF_002742605.1 Olea europaea var. sylvestris
CTCCTGCTCAGGCTATCAGTCCACCTATCACTCCATTTTATGATCCTATGTTGGATGAGATGTTGAAGAGGCCACAGACATAGTCAGCAGAGCTTCTTACATTCCAGGCCTGACACCGGGTAGGGCTCAGGCACCTATTTCCACTTCTTCTCCTCCTGTTTGTCATCAGAATGTTGAGGCATCTATTCCATCTTTGCAGTCAGCGCATTCAGATACAGAGGGCTCACCTCAGATTGAGGTTCACCAGCAGGGACCTTTTCGAATATCTTCTTCTGATGACTTGGTGGGTTTGGATGAGAGGACAGAGGAAGATGGATTTATCCCAGTTGTTCGAAAGAGACACCCACGGGCTACTGATACTCCACATCCGAGCAGAAGGATCACTCGGAGTCAGTCACACGATACCTCCCCACATTCTCCTTCCCTATGAATGCCATCATTTGGAATGTGAGAGGTGTAGCTAGTGTAGCTACTCGTCGGCACCTGAAGAAACTTATACAGCTTCATCAGGTTTATCTTCTAGTTATATTGGAGCCTTTTGTTCTGCGACAGAATTTTACATATACACGACGCTATTTGCGCTTCGACATGGGAGCTCAGAATGAATCGAATAAGATCTGGTTTTTCTGGAATTCGGGGACTAATGTTACTGTTATTATTGATCATCCCCAGTTTCTTCACGTTAGAGTTGAGGATCCCAGACTAGCGCGTGCTATCTATTTGACTCCAGTCTATGCGTCATGCGATGCTACTATCAGGAGAGATTTGTGGGTGGGTCTTCACCACATCTCCCTCGATATGGATGATCCTTGGCTAGTTGGGGGAGACTTTAATGTTATTACACAAGATGGAGAGCGCACTGGTCATAATACCCATAATCGTGGCACTACTGCTTTCTCTGATATGATGTTAGACTGTGGTTTAGAGGATGCGGGTTTCATTGGAAACCGATATACTTGGACCAATGGTCGGGTCAGAAAGAGATTGGATAGGGTACTTATTAATTCTACAGCTGCAGCTTTTTGTCGACAGCTTACAGTGAGACACTTGAATCAGACTTCATCCGATCACTCTCCTTTACTGCTTCAGTGGGTTTCTGATGATGATTTGGGGCCTAGACCGTTCAGATTCCTCAATGTTTGGACCAAGCACCATGATTTTTTAGCCTTTGCCTCCTAGAAGTGGTCGCTCCCTACTCATCTCACAGGGATGACCGCTCTTTGGGAGAAGTTCTTCAGGCTGAAACAGGGTCTGCGTTGGTGGAACCGACATGTATTTGGAGATATTTTCCAGCGGGTGCGCGATACTGAGGTCGGGGTTGATGAGGTTGAGATAATATATGATAGAGATCCTACATCGGAGCACCGTAACTTACTACATCAGGCCCAGGCAGTTTTGAACCGGACCTTGTCTATTGAGGAGGGCTTTTGGAAGCAAAAGGCCGGTTCAAGTTGGGCATGTGAAGGTGATCACAATACTCGATATTTTCATGCGATGGTTCAGGGGCCTAGGATCAAATCGCGTATCAGGTCTATCAGGACACAGGCAGGGGAAGTGTTATCTACTCCTACTGATATTCAGACTTCGGTTGTTGTTTTCTACCAGGATCTCTTATCTGCTCTTCCACAACCCTTGGACCACATCCGTTCTGATGTCATTTCGAGGCTATTGATGGTGGACGATAATTTGGCACTAAACCACCCCCTTTGATTCATGACGTACGGGAGGCAGTTTTCAGTATTGATGCTAACAGTGTCGCTGGTCCGGATGGCTTCTCATCCCTATTCTTCCAGCATTGCTGGGATATCATTCAGGAGGATGTTTACAGGGCGATTTTGGATTTCTTTGATGGTGGTCATCTTCCACGGGGTTTTGCTGCTACTTCTATTGTCTTGATACCTAAGAAGGATGGTGCTTGCAGATGGACTGAATTCAGACCAATCAGTTTATGCACAGTGTTCAATAAGATTATTACTAAGCTTTTGAACACTCGGTTGAGTACACTGCTACCGTGCATTATTTCCTCTCCACAGAGTGGTTTCATCCCAGGCCGTCTGATTGGAGATAATGTTTTATTGGCTCAAGAGCTTCTCTACACTTTGGATGATAGAGTGCGAGGGGAAAACACTATGCTGAAGTTAGACATGGCTAAAGCATATGATCGCATGGACTGGGGCTTCATTTATTCTGTATTGGAGGCATTTGGATTTGATCAGATCTGGATCGACAGAATTAGGCGGTGCATTTCAGAGTGTCATTTCTCAGTACTCCTAAATGGCCGCCCATGTGGTTTCTTTCCCTCCTCACGAGGACTGAGACAGGGTGATCCTATCTCCCCATCCTTGTTCATCATTGCAGCAGACTACTTCTCACGCTTGCTCACTCAGAGGTTTCAGCAGTATCCCAGTATGTGTTATCAACATGGAGGTAGTGCTCTTGTCTCACATCTCTCATTTCCTGACGATATGATCATCTTTCCCAATGGTCAGAAACAGTCTATCAGGAGGGTCTTAGACTGCTTGGAGCACTATGAAGGAGTTTCTGGCCAATTGGTGAATAGAGACAAGAGCGGTATTATACTATCCAGACGGGCATCGACTAGTCAGATCAGACGACTAGAGATTTTGACTGGCTTCAGACATCAGCAGCAGCCTTTCACTTATTTGGGTGTCCCCTTATTCAAGGGGACTAAGAGGAGCTTCCTTTAAGATGACCTTATCCAGAAGATAAGGGATAGGATATCAGGTTGGGCCTCACGATTACTATCGCCTGGGGGTCGTATTACATTACTGAGGTCAGTACTTTCTTTCATACCTTTACATCTTCTTCAGATTATGCAGCCGCCCAAGGCAGTGCTGAAGAAACTTGAGAGCATCTTTGCCGGATTTCTATGGGATTCTAAGGATCAAGCACGACATCTACATTGGAGGAGTTGGAAGGCGATTTGCCTTCCTACTGATGAGGCAGGCCTCGACTTTAGGAGATTACAGGATGTGGTGGACACCTTCTCCATGAAGCTCTGGTGGTTGTTCCGATCTCATAGGTCACTTTGGGCTTAGTTTTTACTGGGCAAGTATTGTAAGGGGATGCATCCTTTACTTGCAGCAGTCCCCAGTTCAGCTTCCCCTACCTGGAAGAGGCTGAAATTAGTAGGGCCACGAACGGATCCACACATTACTTGGCACCTTGGAACCGGTCAGAATTTCTTCTGGCATGATTGTTGGATGGACGAGCCCACGTTGGCATCCCTATTCCCCCACAGACAGCACACATCTGCGAGGGTACAAGATTTTTTTGACGACACTGGGTGGGATTTT
>NW_019229857.1:0-3317 GCF_002742605.1 Olea europaea var. sylvestris
TTGTATTCCGTGCTCTCCTAAACTCTACAAGAAAGAACATATTTTTTGTGTTACGATAAGACTTGATTTGTGCATTTATAATACAAAAATCATTTGAAAACCCTCATTGACAGATTAGTTTCAAGATTGAGCTCTATTCAATGTTGTTGTAACCATATTTTATTCTCTGACGGTACGAGTTACGAGAATGTTACTTTCAATAAAATACTGATTATCATATAAGATTATAAATCATGTGAACGTCAAATAGGAAAGAAATATTGTAATGACTGTAATTATGTTCCACGATGCTAAATTAAAGTTAGTTGGTGAACTTATAACCATTTAAAAAGACTTTCGGTACACGTTTTAAAGAGTGGTGCTTATCAACATGGTTGGAACAAGAAGTTTAAGATAAACCATACATGTCATCAATTGAAGAATTTTTGGCTTTTAAGTAATAGGCATTTCTTGTGTCACTCTCTTCTGTGGGGACAACAGTTCACACTAATTTAGGTGTTTCTGATGTACTCCACACACTCAGATCCATCAACTAACTTGGACTGTAGTTTAGAATTGATTGATCATTTTCTCCACAAACACATCACTTTGGTCAACAAACCATAATCCTTGGTGAATAAAAGCACCAAAGTAAAAGCCAAAAATATAAAGCAAGAATATGGGGAACGGAGCCAAAGAAGAAGAAGAATATGGGAGGATACATCAACTTTCACCTTCTCTTTACCTTTCTTTCCTTCTCCTAGAGCTTATCGGCAAAAACGAATTAATTTAGATAGCCCTTCGTGGCTCTGGTGTCGGCTACCCCACCCCTCAAGGGGATGGCAGTATAGGCTATTGAAAATTTTATTGACAGTACTATAGATTTCTTGTGCATGGGATCTATTGGAAATACGAATCCTTGGGCACCTTATAGTTACAAGGACTGTTCACAAGGAATTTGTAGCATGTATTGTCCACAGTGGTGCTACATAATCTTCCCTCCTCCTCCCCGTCCTCCTCTATCAGAGGATGATTCCAAGACCCCATTTTCCCCTCTGGTTATCGCTATCATTGGCATCGTGGCAATTGCGTTTATGCTGGTAAGTTACTATACCATTGTCACAGGATATTGCGGGCAAAGAAATAATCCAAATGCGAGTGTGGAATTGGATGAAATTCACGATGAAACGAATCGTGATCAGCGGCAGGTTACTTCAAATGGACTAGACGAGGCACTTATTAAGACTATCACAGTTTTTAAGTACAACAAAAGTGATGGTCTAATTGAAGGGACTGAGTGTTCTGTTTGTCTAAGTGAATTCGAAGAAAATGAGAGTCTTCGACTACTTCCAAAATGCAGCCATGCTTTTCACCTTCCTTGTGTCGATACATGGTTAAAATTTCACGCGAATTGTCCTCTTTGTCGTGCCAATGTTACTTCTACGAATCCTGTGCCTCTATCTGCTCCGAGTTCTCAAAATTCGCCGGCTCTCAACATAGCATCTCTTGAAGTTCAAGGCTCGGATGATTTAATCGTGGTGGTGGATGATCATGATCGTGAAAGTAACCACCATGAGAATGAGGTTGTTAGTGTTACCGATGATACTCGACCAAAAAGCCCCTGTCCACCCAATACCAATGCGGAGGATTCCGAAACAAGAAATAGTAACATTACAAGGACTACTGATCCTAAAGATGGTAACAACTTTACCAGATCAAGTTCTTTAGGTACATTTTCGTGTCAAAACGATCTTTCAGTTGGTGAAATTTTGCGAATTGAAGAAGGTGATGAAGACATACGAATGAAGAAATGTCAATCTTGGAAGGAATCTGGTTCCTCAAGAGGACTTTAATTGTTCAGTTGCAATAAAAAGATCCATTTCCACTGGCAGATGCGTGTGCACTGTTCATGACGAAGGCAAGAATTCTGTAATCCTTCATTGAATAGATATATCTTCTGCGGAGAATAATCTTTGTAAATTGTCAAGATTTACCAATATAAATGAAAATAATGAGCTCATTTTTACTTTATACATTAATGAAGAAGAAGTTTAGTATAGCATCATCCGTCTTATTTTCTTTCTACTGCTACAAAATCAATAATTCTATAAGCTTGGGCCTTTGTTGCTTACATAAAAACATCTCTTTTCATGTCTTCAGATACAACCCATAAGAGCTTTCCCGTTCCTTGTACATAAACCCTTGCGAGACTTTCGCATAGTTTTAGTACTTCTTTCGAAAAGAAGTTCTAGTATAACATCAATAGTTTCAAAAGAAGATTGAATGCACGGAATTAATGCTTCAAATCGACTTCTCTTTCTACCTGTCAGGCCCAAACAACTTGGTACCGACCGAGATGTCATGTTCAGCACATGTTGTGATCCTTTTACCATATTTGACAAGATGGGTTAAACAATAATCAACCGTAATAAATAAGTTACTCTCTTATAAAGTCGATATCGCCTATCAAATGCAGTAAAAGATTTTGTATTTTCGATAGCTTACGCGTTTGGTGGGTTATTTAGTCAAATGGGACATGATCATGATTATAATGGTAAAAGTTTAACCTCTTTTAGGAAGTTGAGAAGTGAATTCTTAAGTTGCTTTTAGCTCATGTTTGGATTTTATTTTATTTTATTATAATTTTATACTTTAAAAAATGAATGGTTGACAAGTGAATAATACTTATGATTTTTTTGAATATCGAGACATATGATTAAAATTAATATTTGACATTTAAAAATAAAAATTTAGAAGAAGAAAATGAAACATAGACGGAAACTTAAGCTTAACGTTTGCAGTGTAATTTCTTTATCTCAACCTCTTCTAATCATTTTCCACTCAATAGGTGAAATCTGGTAGAAAGTCCAAATCGACACTCATTTTTCAGAACAAGAAAAACGTTAAATCAAACCTAAGTTAGATTAATGTAGCTATCACTACCTTCTTTTTACACCCTACATCTTTAAATTAACAAAAGAATTAAACATTGATCCAAGAAAGTCCAATCATATGTTACTTTTGGTGCAATGTAGTGTATTATATTAATTATATTATGCTTTCCTTTGTCAAATTTATATATGGTTTATAAAGTCTAATATTAAGAGGAATATTTACGAGTTCCATGAAATATATTGACAATAATGAGAAATTAATGATTGATTTTAATTGAATTTATAAATGTTGCATCTAAATGGAAGTATATTATGTGTGCATGTACAATTATAATTCAATATTTGATGTAAATTTTATTATAATGTATTAATCACTTGATTGTAAATGGTAAATATTTCGCAAAAATATCTACATACATATCAATTTAATAAAATTTGCATTCA
>NW_019229858.1:0-3317 GCF_002742605.1 Olea europaea var. sylvestris
AAATATTTGAATTAATTTCAAACTTACATATACATATAATAAAATCTTTTGAAATTTCACGAAATACATATAATAAAAAATTTTGTGTTCTAAATATAGTAGTATTTATAAATGATTTTTATACTCTTGCAGCTCTAGTTATTATGACTATCGTATCCATTGTAGCCTATTTTTGTATAAATTTGGAGATTTGATTCTTAATAGAACACACAAATTTATTGACTTTTCTTATTCCTCTCTCTTCTCTCTCTCTCTATCTCGTGTATATATAATGACAAAGTCATCGGAATCCGTATTTTGTTCATTATTCATCAAATTAAAAGAATAAATATCGAGAAACAATTATTAAATTTAGCCCAACAAAATGATTTGCAGTATCATTTTATTATTTTAAATTTCCAATAGTCTTCGGAAGAGTACCGTTGCTAGTAAGAAAGTATAATAAAAATAATAATATAAAATTGTTTAGTACTTGTGTATGTATCTGTTCAATTGCTCAATAATGACGAAATCTAATTTTTGTTCTATTTTTTCTTCATGCTTGCAAAATACACTCTTTTATGATGATTATTGAATATTTTTTTATTTAATCTGATCAAATACTTTTAGATATTCTTTTATAATGTTACCAATAAAAAAAATTAAAAAATCTTTTATATTGTATAGTTTGAACCCTTAAACAATATCTCAAGTTCTAACGGATGATATTTTATAAACCAGTTTGTTGAATGTCAATTTAATTTAACAATTCTCTCAATATTAGGGGATGAAGTAAAAAACTAGAAATAATGTACAAATGCATCATTTACTACAATATATCTCACACACCAACTTAAATGCTCCTACTCGAATTGACGTCCAGGAAACCAATTGTAATATTATATTCAATAAATATATGGTACTCTTGATGTGTGATGATATTCAATTTTGATATAAAAATCTCCAAAAGGAAATGGAGCAATTAACAAAGATTGTCTCATTAAGGAAGTATATACTTTTGATGAGTACTTAGACGTAACAAATTTTAAAATTTCAGAAGAGGTTTAAGTACTTGATATATTGAAAGTTGAGATATTTCAATAAATTATGTTGTTATGCAAAAGAAATAAATCGAAAAAAAAGTTGTCGACAACGCTTTCTTACGTAATGTACTACATCATATTATGAATAGTGAGAAATCGAAATAAAATGACACTATCATACTAAAATGGAATTTGCTAGGGAAATGTGAAATTTCTGGACGCAATCCTAATAAAATTGAACTTACTAGAGAAACCTGCAGTCTTTGAATTTACAATTTGAACACCTAAATATATATACTTATGCGAAATGAAAATGGAAAAAGTAAAATCATAACATGAAATGCACAATTCTTTTCATAATGAATTTTACGAAAACTTGTATAAATAAATAAATTATTATGTGATGGATATAATAACAAGTAATTACCTTATTAAAATTTATAATCTTTTAAAATCCATCAAAATCTATTCAAATCCACTATGCCTAATGTTAAAAGTTCTTAAATGAAACTATAAATTTCTCTGTACGTTAAATTCAAGAATATGAGTTCGCGTTTAAAGATTCACACTATTATTTTCATCTTATTCTTTATGCACAGAAACATTTATATGTTCCGTGTCTCACACTCATCATCCACGTTGCAAACCGCAAATAGTTTGCTATGGGATGAAAATTTTACTTTTTGTATATGTTTGATGGTCAGGCGCGCCCAACATCACGTGAATCTGTATTAACGTAAGCGTTGGAATGCAGAAATAGAATTATCCAAAAAAAAATAAAAATTAATAAATTAGATCATTTAGAATATTTACCTAGATCCAATGCTTAATTTTTGGATTGGATCTAAATCACAAACTTTCAACTTCTGGATCATGAATTTTCAGCTTTTAATTTCAAGAATTTGATACCCCAAACCTTCAAGTCTTCTATGATATTATCCAAACTCGAGACCTCATCAATGAATGGGCACCTTCTTATAAATCAAGAAAACTAGTTCTTGTAATGAACATCTAAATAAAGCAAGAAAAATAATTTCCCTCTCTTATTCTCTCTCCAAATTTTAACACTATGAAATTATTGTAGTAAATTTTGTAATATTATGTAAGATATCTAGGTTCCTTCCAATATCAATTTATAAAGATAAAGGGAAGCGTTCTCAATTGAGATTGTGATGGATTTTAAAAATTCTTCTAAATTTAGGTTTCCTCAATCGAGATTTTAATGGATTTTAATAAAATTAATTAAAATTTAGGTGTCACCAATTAAAATTTTAATGAAATTCAATGAAATCCTTTAAAATTTAGGTAGCATCAATAATTAGTAGATTTATAAAGATTTTATTAATAAAGGGATTTTAAAATATTTAGATGGATTTCAAGCTTAAAAATACATATAATCAAATCTTTTGAAATTTCATTATATTTAATGAGATTTTTATGGAATTTGTAGAAATCTATTCAAATCCACAAAATTCATTAGGATTATAATCTTTTAAAATTCATCAAAATTTTAGTTGAGGACACCTTCGAAAATAATTCCAACAATAAGAAATCCAAGCTCAAACAGTAGCCTTAATTAAAATTCAAATAGAAATTTTAGTTGCAGTTCGTATCCAATTAGATTATATTTAATTACATGTGTAATCCTACAACTTTAATTAAAATTACAATCAAGTTTATAAAATTACAAATAAGTTGAAAACTTTATTGTAATTAAAATTAAGTCCAAAACTTTTATAATAATTGTAAACTTTGCAAACTACTGCACTTAGGTCCTCTATTAATTTTTTTTTTCCTCACCAAAAACATTACGCTTATTGAGTTAAAAAAATGTTGCATCAATTTTTCTTTATCGTTGTTGATGTTTGAAATAAGAAAACTGAGTAGTTGAAGGAGAATTGATGAAACTAAACACCGAAGTTCAAGGAGTAGTGGGATCGAGGTGTAGACTGTTTTACTGAATTGTGAATAATTATCGTTGTTGATGTTTGAAATAAGAAAACTGAGTAGTTGAAGGAGAATTGATGAAACTAAACACCGAAGTTCAAGGAGTAGTGGGATCGAGGTGTAGACTGTTTTACTGAATTGTGAATAATTAAATTGTCTTAAAAATTTAGAGTGTTAATGAAAGAAATATTTTATCGAGATTTATACAAATATGCTTTTTCGCTCTTGAACCTGTCTTGATTGCATCTGAAAAATCAAATGATACTGATGAGTAATGACAAGAAATGCATATCTTTGTGTAAAAATCTAGGGTCAGGATATTTCCAAACAAACCGGTAACAATAAGAG
>NW_019229859.1:0-3317 GCF_002742605.1 Olea europaea var. sylvestris
GTGCACATTCTGTCTAAGGTGAATGCAAACTTGTAGCAAATCTCTAAAGGATTAATCAATGCTACCCCTACTCCTGCACCTTTGGAGGTTTTTGACCCATCGAAATACAACACCCAAGGTTTTAATTCAAACGAATTGATTTCTAATTCGATTTCTTCAGGCATGTTAAGGTATGGATGATCGGCTAGAAAGTTAGCCAAAGCCTGATTTTTGACTGCCTTTTGAGGTATATATTGTATTTCAAACTCTGATAAAGCTAGTGTCCAAAGGCCTACCCTTTGGTGTAAAATAGGGCGCGAGAACATATACTTGACTAAATTTACTTTAGAAATTAAATAAATGGTTACGGACCGTAAATAAGCCCTTAATTTTGTACATGTGAAATACAGTGCTAGACACAATTTTTCAACAGCAGAGTAATTACATTCACATTTCGTTAACCGTCTATTTAAGTAATAAATTGCCCTTTCTTTACCAAATTGATCTTCCTGTGCGACCATTCCAGCTATTGATTCTTTTTTCAGCCGATACATACACTTTCATTGGCCATCCCTGGATTGGTGACACCAACACTGGTGAACTTGATAGATATGTCTTCAGGCTTTCAAAAGCCTTTTGATGTTCTTCTTTCCAAATGAATTCGTCCTGATTTTTCAGCTTTAATAGCGGCGAAAAAACTTTAGTTCGCCCTGTACAGTTAGAAATAAAGCGTCTTAAAAAATTTACTTGGCCTAGAAACCTTTGCAACTCCTTTTTATTGCTAGGTGGTTTGGCTTCTAAGATGGTCTTCGCTTTATTTTTGTCAAGTTCAATCCCTCTCTTGTGTACTAAGAAACCAAAAAAGTTCCTTGCATTAACACCAAATGCAAACTTCAAGGGATTCAACTTTAGCTTATATTGCCTCATTCGTTCAAACGAACATCTTAACTGTTCGAAATGGTCATCTTCTTTAATGGACTTGACCACTATATCATCCACATACACCTCAACAAACCTGCCTATCATGTCATGAAAGATTAAATTCATAACCCTTTGATAAGTTGCCCCTACATTTTTTAGGCCGAAAAGCATAACCACCCATTCAAAACATCCTAGAGACCCAGGGCATCTAAAGGCAGTTTTGTATATGTCTTCTTCAGCTATATAGATTTGATTGTATCCTGAATACCCATCCATGAAAGAATACATGATATGTCCGGCAGTTGAATCTACTAAGGAATCCACCGTGGGCATTGGATACTCATCTTTGGGTGTAGCTATGTTTAAATTTCTAAAGTCTATACACACCCTTAGTTTACCATTCTTTTTTAGTACTGACACAATATTCGACAACCATTCAACATATCTGGCTGTTCTTATAAAACCTGCTTTCAATAATCGCTCTATCTCTTTCTTAATTTCAGGGAGTACATTAGGAACAAAACGCCTAGGAGGTTGCCTATGAGGTTTAAAATTAGGCTTAGTTGGTAATCTATGTTCCACTAAGTCTCTATCTAAACCAGGCATTTGTTCATATTCCCAAACAAAACAATCTTTGTACTCTTTTAACAAAGCGATTAATTTGTTACTAACCTCTTGGTTGAGCATCTGGCTGATGAACGTTGGGTGATCTTCTCCTTCATCGCCAATATTTACTTTGATCAGAGGGTCTTGCACTTGAGCGTATCCAAGTTTGGCAATCCGCATCACTTCGTCGTCCGGTTCTTTTGTAAGTACTTCCTCTTCCAAACAGTCCACTTTGTTGACTTCTCGGCCAATGCTTTGCTCCAACTCAAATACTGCCAACTTGTCCTTCAGCGCTTTTAGGGCAGTCTCTTCCTTCACTTTGTCATTGCATTCCTTATTGAAAGCCATCAGTCTGGCTTTGAAGGCCTGAATGTCGGCCATTTGCTTTCGTAACTCAGAATCCATTCAAGATTCCTTGATTATCCTTTTGCCAATTACTGGCTCTTCCAGGGCCACTATATTTGGCCTCATCTGTTTGAACATCTCAGTGAGTGCGTCCACTGAGAATGGTTCTTCGCTTTGCGCGACAACCTGAGTCTCTTCCCCGTCTTGCACTACTCTGACAGGTCCATAGTTTCCTTCGTACATGAACTTTTCCGCCGAATTTGCTTCTGCGACAAAAGGCCTATGGTCGGCCTGTACCACCTCTGCTTCACCTTTGTCATTCCAAAAGATCAGGTATTGATGGAGCGACGAGGGTATACAGCGACATCCGTGTATCCAATCTCTTCCTAGGAGCACATTGTAACTAGTAGGACCATCTATTACAAAGAAGACAGTGGTCCTAGTAGTCGTACCTATAGTTATGTCTAAAGGCATAACTCCCTTAGCTGAAGTTGCTCCTCCATTGAAGCTAGTGAGGATGACTTCTGTAGGAATCATATCACCCTCTGTCTTTGCGAACTTTCTCATCATCCTGGATGGAATGGTGTTTATAGCCGCTCCATTATCGACAAGCACCTTTGCCACTGGGACGCCGTTAACTAGGGCTTTAACGTATAATGGCCTCAGGTGTTTGGTCAATTTCATGGCTGGCCGTTTAAAAACAACCTTTTCGACCGCCTCTATTTCTACCTCTTGCTTGTTTTCTGTTGAATTATCCCCTTATGATAGGTCGACGTGTAGTATGTCACGCTGATCCTCTGTCTCCTGAATTTCCTTCTCACTTTTTTCTAATGCTTCCTCATCAGTTATCTAACCTGTAGGAGGGGGCATTATTCTTGGAGGTGACCCATACTTCTCAGAGCGAGGCACTCTCTTCTTCCTTTTGGGTGTCCCGTACAGTACGTAGAAATCGAAAGGACGCCCAGATGGCTCCCCCAACAGGTCTACTTCGCGAACTCCCTCTTGATGTAGTTGCTTAAACAGAGTATTGTGCGATACTCCTCTCTTTTTCCTTTCTGCTTCTAGGTCGATTTCTTCTTCAATGTCTGTCATCCCATCGTCCTCTTCATCATTGTAGGCCTCTCCAGAAGTCTGGCCTTCTTCACATACCAACACGCAGGCTTCTCCTTCGTTGTCCTCCCTCTCTTCTTCTTCTTCCTTATTCTTGAATTCATTGGCCAGTAGGTAATTATTGGCCACGACAGGAGGCAACGTACCGAATTGGATAGCAAGGGGCTGATCTGGATCTTCTTCATCCTTTTTGTCCCTTTCAAACCTTGATCTCCCAGAAGAGGTTTCTGGCAGTTCCTTCATTGATTCGTCTGTACCAGTCTCTTTACTACTTTTGAGGACGTTTTGATTGGCTACCTTGAGTAGTAGAGGCGCTTTGGGATGTGGCATTCCTTGTTGCTGCCTCATCATCCGTC
>NW_019229860.1:0-3316 GCF_002742605.1 Olea europaea var. sylvestris
AGAGCTTCCAATAAATTATTCGCACATGTTGAAAAATAATTTCTTAGACTTAGAAGCAGGTTTTAACTTTTCAAAAGCCTTGTGAAACGGGCCCACACCTTGACAAATAGAATAGAATGAAAAAAAAATTGAAACAAAGTAACAGACCATGCTAGTCGATCCTGTATACTACTCAAGAAGGTCATTCTAAAGGTATTTATCATGAGCCAAGGAGAATAAGAAAACTGCAAAGAAAAGAAGCCCGTGCTTCAGGCAGACTGGCCATATGCTCAACTCTTCCCCTTTCTAATCTTATCAAATCTTTTTGTAGCTTTGTATTGATGCAGAAAGACATTTTTTTGTAAATATATTTCTCCATATTATAGGAGAAAAAGAAATGGCCATGATGCTCACCCCTCCTGAACTTTTTGATTGCTTTTAAACACAAAAAGCATCAACACAGCTTACTCCCCTCAAAAACAAGGTCCACCCTTTTGTCTAATTAGAAAGTTGCACTCAGTTCAACTCATGTAAATCTACATCAATTAAACAAATAGCACCAAAACGAATAGAAATTAGTTGAAATATTACTGTCCTGAGGACACGGCAACAGACAAAATCTCTTCACTATTAACCCAGTACAAGTAAACGATCAAATTATGTACTTAAACTACACAATTATATTTTCAAGAAGTTCCAGAAGCATCAAATTCATAGTTATTTATAATACATAACATGGCAGAACACAAAGCACAGCCACTGTACACAAGATTTTCAATTTAATCAAGAAATGACCAAAAATATAATACAAAATATATTTAACTAAAACTAAGACTAGAATCCCAGCAGCCAATAATCAACCTTAACAGGAACAGATCATTACAAGGATCCAACAATAAAAAGTAGGAAAAAAAATTCAAACAAAACAAGAACTTAAACTATAAACTCAAACGACCCATAATCAGATTCAACCGAGAGCAATGATCAACGTGGAAATCAAGAAACAGAACAAAATACAAATGAACTAAAATATTTTTGCACAAAGACCCATAATCAAGTTTACCAGATAACGATGATGAACAAGATAATCAAGAAACGACAACAAATGATAAATAAATAAAATATATATCACAGAAGTACAGAAGACCACGGACCAACGACACTGGATCCTCCTGAGCCTAGGGTCATGGTCTAGTTATGTGAACTGGGTTTTTGGGGGTGGGGATGGCTTCGATCGGAGAGAGATTTGGAGAAGACAGCGTCGAAAATCTACAGAAAATAACGCTTTAAAAAGTGGAGAAAAGGAAATGTTATTTGAAAGTGATAAATATTTGACAAATATACCATCATATTTAAATAAAATAAAAAATTAAAGAACAAATTGTAATTACACTATCAAACATTTTTAAAAAGTAGAAATGAGTTCAAATAAATTGTTAAAAGAATAATTAGCACAAAACGTCTATACTTTTCAAACAAAATTAATTTTTTTAGTAGTTTGTGATAAAAAATTTTGAAATATGTGATTGAAAAGTTGTAAAATTCATGAAACATTGTGATTAATATTGATTGTTTAATTTTAATTTAAATTAAAATCAGATTTTAATTCAAACAAAACATGCTCTGAGTGTGTAGTATTCAAATAATAATTGTCAAACAAGGTCTTAATTAGTTGACATGCATATTCATACATAAATTTGCACCAATTTAGTTGAAAAAAAATAACTCAAATGCTATTTCAGTTCATGCATTAGAATACTAAATTACAATGACATGATAAGTTTATTCAAAATAATTAGATTCATGTAGCAAATAGCTCATGTACTAGACACACGTGAATATCCTAAGGAGGTGTTTAATATTTATTAGACACATGAATTTGATTATATTTATGTTTTCAAAAAACCTATAAATATTGGTTTTCATCTGCATTTTGTAAAAGTGAATTCAAGAAATCAATGGCTAAACTCAAGACATATATTGTGTAAAAGTGAGTGGCGTAGCTAAAACCATCGTTGCACCCCATTCTCGACGTAGGATTAGTAGAGAAAAGTTAGTGATCGATAAACAAGTAGTAACTATAATTTTTTTAATATGTGTGAATAAAGTGACTCGTTTATTCATAAATAGTTTATTGAGCCAACACATAAGCCAAACTGAGCAAAATCTAATGAAGTCGAGCATAGATTGTGGGGGCGGGGTGCTAAACTTCAATAGATTTGATAATTTCTTCTCATAGTCGTAGCATGTGATGAACAATAATAAAAGAAAACATACCTCCAATGGTTGGTAAAACTTGATTACAAGCCATGAGAGATCAATGAAGAACCTGCAAATCAAATAGAAAACGAGACAGGGAGGCTAGGGTTCTTTTGCATCTAATTTTTCAATCTCGTTCACTCTATTAACACATGAAATAGAGCATATATATGTATATATAAATCTGAAAACCCTTCTGGTGGCCCACAAGCCCAATGGGTAGGCTTGGACAAAAAAGAAGAATGGACCCAAGGGCCCAAAGCATTGCAAGTAGTGTAATATTTTTCATCCCATAAATGACCCCAAAAATGTCAATTGTCATTATATTATGTTAGTCCACAAAATTAATCCAACATTTTCCCACTTGAACTACATAATCTTAATACAGATACTTCCATAGCAACATATATAGCCAAAACTAATCACACATAATCAACACACCGATAGGATATATATAATCAGGCGCTACTAATCAAGAAGCATGACCATAACATTAATATCATCATTTCGTCACTTGTCAAATCACAAAGATACATGGTATCATAAAATAGTGACATACATCCATAATATGCAAGAATTACACCAAAAGTTCAAGCAATCCTCACAAAACATACAAAGAACAGAAAACTCCCACTGAAATAAAGAAATTAGGCTCCCAACAATCTCATGCGGGAGACGTGTTCTTGAAACACGCAAATAGATAAGCCTTTAGTTAGTGGGTCCACCAACATGCTGTTCGTAGGCGTGTGCTCAATGGTAATGAGGGACTCTGCAAGTTTCTCTTTGACAAAGTAGAATTTGATATCAATATGCTTGGAGCGAGAAGTGCTCCTAGTGTTCCGTCTGTAGCTGCATTGCATGATAAGTGGCATCATAATACGCCACATACTCTGCCTCCATGGTCGAAGAAGCTGTAAGTGTGTGTTTAACACTATTCCACGAAACAGCTCCTCCTTCCATCATAAAGATGTACCCAACAGTGGATTTCTTATCATTCATGCAACCTGCATAATCAAAATAATTAAAACCAACCACTTCAAGAGTGTCAGTATGTTGATATGTCAACATGAGATCCTTA
>NW_019229861.1:0-3316 GCF_002742605.1 Olea europaea var. sylvestris
CGAAAAATCTCAACACAAACAAGAAATGCACAAAACTTGCTGCTGTCAAGATGGATCTTGTCCTATGATGGGAAATAATAGGGCTGGGCAAATCTCCCGAACCGAACCGATCGAATCGAACCCGACGGTTCTTGTCAAATTAAATACCCGAACGGATATCTGAATTAAGAACCGACGGGTACGGTTCAGTTCTCGGTTCTAGACCAAGAACCGAAGAACCGAATCTTCCTAATTTTTTTTTTATATTTAGTATATCAAATTATTTTAATTTTAATTTTTTTTAAATAAATTAACGATTTCTAAATCCAAATTTTTGGCCTAATAATTTGTTTCATTTCTAATTTTTTAATTTTTGGCCCAATTACCCATTTTATTGTTTCATTTCTTAGCCAAACAAGATCAAATCCACTAAATAATCCTAAACACCTCACTAAAGTGCATAATGTTGTCTCGACTCTCGCACTCACTCTCGTAACCTCGCTAATATTCCAAAACCTATACAATCATCGGCCGACACTGTGACCTCCGATCGAAGCTGTGACCTCCGCCGACCGAAATTTTGATCGTAGCGATCATTTGAACAAGTTAGTTTACTAGTCTCTGACATTCAAAAATCATTTAATGTATCAATAGTTGTATTTATATAATGTTGTTATAAATATTAAAAAATTTAATTATAGTAAGAATCGAATGGAATCGAACCGAACCGAACTGAACCGAGCCCGAACGGTTCCATAATTATATTTGGACCCGACGATTTCATTTACTAAATACTCAAAAAGTTCGGTTCGGTTCGGTTCTCTTTAGAACCGAACCGACCTCGCCCACCCCTAGAAAATAATGTCCATAAGGTGCCCTTAAGATAGGAAGATTTTTCTATTTAGCCTATCACTATTCCTTTTTGTTAAAAGGTCTATATTATTCTTAATGAAATGATTTTTTCTATATTGCAACATATATCCTAATCTTTTAAACATTTCATCTTCTACTTTGAATATTTGAATATAAATCCATTCTATGATCTAATAAATAAGAATAATCTTCAAATGGTAAATTTCTATTTTATAATTGAGAGATAATATTCTTTATTTTTTCTAACATTTTTTCTAATAGATTATCTAATACTTCAATTGTATATCCTGGCATTTATTCATAATCGTCAATTAATCTCTACGATTCTTTAAGATCTTAAAAAGATTTATTTTAATTTTAGCAAAAGTTTAATAGTTTTACCTTAGGTTTGATCTGGACTTTTATTACTAAAACCGAGTAACATTCGAGCTCTGAATTTATAAACTGCTTCCTTCAATAGCCTTCTACCTTCATGGAATTGTTATTATTTCAACTACTTGCTCTCACTGTATCAACTTCTAAAGAATAAAATTCTAGACTTCTGTTAAAGAAAAATTTTCTTTTTGCTAAAATAAGAAGGAAACTTTTTATCAGATCTTTCAAGAATCTATGGAAATAAAGATTTAGAAACTCATATTCACATAAAAATATTGGATTTTTATTTCTATCAGAATTTATACAAGACCTTTATTTGATACAAAAGGATTTCCAGAAAAACTAGTTTTTCAAACTGGGAATGGTTTTTTGAGTAACTTATTGCTTACAACTCGAGATTTCAAGATAAGATGATCTTTCTCTATGACAATGTCTCTATTTATACAAATTTATGAGACTCTATTACATCATTGAGTACATCAGCAAGGCACACTTGCCTCTCTATTTTTCCTCATTGGGCTTATATGTTGCTTCAACTTTTTATCCAAAAAGCATCTTTTTCTATTATTGCTCTTTATCTTCAATGTCTTCACATGCAGCTGTACACATTTGTCAAAAGTGCTCTATTATTGTCCTCTTCCTTTATTTCTTTACATGCAGTTGGGGCACTTCCTTAGTTGGCAGGATTCTTTTATAGTGATAAGATATCCTGGAAACTGATGTATATCAAATCATGTAATATAGTCTTTTAAAATTTTTTATTTTCCATATCCTCCATTGGATACCAACATCTAATTTTCATATTGGCATAAGCAAGAGAATTTTTTATCAAACAAAATTTTGGCAATGCTGTAGATAACTTTAATTCCAAGTGCTCTTCTATGTCTGATCCATGATTTTGTCACTGTTGGAACTTTTCTATTATTTTCTGTAACATCTATTTGAAAATTGGCTGCAACTTATCCAATTGAGATTATGTGTTCAAAAGATAGTAAACAACTCCATCATATTCGGGACTGATTGAATAAAATTCCAAATATATTTTTCTTTCCTTGGCAAATTTGGATACTTTTTTAATGAATATGTCATCAAACTTTGAAATTTCAATAAAGTCCTTTTATGGATAAATCAAATCCATGAATCTATAGTCTGCCATAATTTTTATAAATGAAGGGTCTCCTCCTTCCATGGCTGTTATTCTGGGATAAACATTATTTCTTGGAGAAATGAAATATAAATCACTCATTTTTATTTCATAAGCAATTTTAACTATTTCGACATATTTTTCTTCTTTTGGATCTAAAGTGATTTTATCTTTTCGGTCTATGATGCTGATTGTTTTTGGTATCTCTTTTATATCCATGTATCATAACTTTATTGGTTGATGATACAGAAATGAAATCTCCTTTATTATCAGTTGGTATATTGTCACGTTTGGTCCACTGCTGCTTCTAACTGTCCCTATTTGGTATTGATTTGGAAAACTCATTTCTGAGCTCTTTGGTATATCTGTTTCAGATAGTATAACTTTTAGTTGTGTTGCAATAACATTAACTTGATTTTTGAATTCTATGGCATATTTATGATGCTCAGTAGTAATATTCAATAGTATTTTTATATTTGTGTTGAACATCTCTGAGATCTAGGTTACTCCAGAGTTTATATTTTCAGATTATTCTTTAAGAAAATTTGTCCTTTTTTGTACATGTAGGATAGATTGGTATAATTCCATGATATTGGCTTTATCCATCAGCAAATTCTATGTTTCTGCTGAGAAAATATGCAAGAAAATTATTAACTCCTTTAATATGGACTATATCAAAATTATAAATTGCTAAATAAGCTTGCCATCTATGGAGCCTACTGTATTGGGGTTCTGATGATAGTTTATTCCTGACTAATCTTGCAACTTGAAAATTATTAGTCTCAACAGTAAATTTTTTAGATAATAAAAATAATGATAACTTCTTTATTCATCTAATAATTGCTAGTAATTCTTTCTCATGAGTAGTATAATTTATTTCTGCTTGGTTAAATGTTCCACTTGTGTATCTACAAATTTTATTAAGATCTGTTTTTAATATTGCTG
>NW_019229862.1:0-3316 GCF_002742605.1 Olea europaea var. sylvestris
ACGCTGAAAAGCTATCTTGCCAAATTCACTGATGAAATCACAAACTGCGAACAAGTCACTGGTAGAGAGGCCCTCTCAGCCCTGAAAGGAGGCCTCAACATGAAAACATTGTTCTGGAGAGACGTACGAAGCAAAAATCTAGGCATTTATGACGAATTGGTTAAGATGATGAGGATGGAAATCGTCAATGAGGAGATGATTGACCACCAGAACAATGCAGCTCAGGAACTCCGCCTCAGAGGCAGATAGGTCAAGGACCATTGGCACATCTTGTCGCCCAGCAATGGACCCAGGTAGGTCACACAATAGCCCTCACATTCGGATAGGCATTGGCATCAGCCACTCTGAATGCATTGCCAGTGCTGACATATGAAAATGCGCCTGCCAAAGCATGAACATCCGGTGAACAAACAGTCGATGTAAGAAGAAGAAGCAGGCAAACAGGCCCCTGGAATGGGCAAAATTTCGCACATTTTACCAACTCTATGGCCATGACATCAGCGAATGTAGAGACGCGTCTCGGTCCTCAAACCGAAGCAACTCACGCTCCTCTAAGAGGGACCATTATCATGAACACTCCCGCACATCCACTTCTCCCAACAGGGAGGCGAACGACAACAGGATCAATCACCTCGAAGGAGAGAGACGAGAGAGAGATCTCGAGGAAAATTCAGGCAAAGGAATCAGGCCCCAGCCACTGGAGGTGATACTATCTAAGAAATTGATACAATCATTGGGGGATCCCACATCGAGGACAACACCAAAGATGCCTAGAGGAACTACATAAGAGAAGCGAAAGACCCACCAATGATCACGTATATCGTCAACCAGTCCCATACTAGCAGAATAGATCCAATCACCTTCTCCCAAGATGATTCGCAAGGTGTGCATCACCCACACTGTGATGCTTTGGTAGTAAGAGCCGTTGTCGCTCAGAACGAACTTCAGCGCATGCTGGTTGACAATGGAAGCTCAGTGAACATACTGTTTGGCTCAACCTTTGACAAGATGTAAATTGAGCATGGCTTGGTTCCCATGACCGGCCCAATATTCGGATTCACTGGGGATAACATCATCCCATGAGGACGAATCACTTTGCCTGTCAAGATGGGATCAGCACCCCTAGTGGCTCATCACTTCATGAAATTTTTAGTGGTGAATCACAGGTCGGCTTACCACAGTGTACTCGACCGACCTGCACTGAAGGACCTTTGGGCTATGACCTCCATTCACCACTTATGTATGAAGTTCTCAACTGAGCATGGGGTCGCGACGATGTGAGGCGACCAGATGGGCTCGAAATCATGTTACCTCAACTCTCTATGAAAATATGAGCCCTGTACCGAGAATGCGATAACAACCGATGCAGCAAATGAAGTCAACACGGATGGAGAGATGCTTGACGCTTCTAAACAAAGGCAACCCTCAAACAGGAGGGAAGACATTGACATGATCGAGACCCCTAAGAAGGGTACCCTCTTGATGTATTGGACCATCGGATCATCGAATTTGAGCCGAATGCAACCGCTATGGAAGAACTCGAGATTTTCCCTACCAACTCTCTAGACCCCACTCAGGTCTTTCGAATAGGGAAAGCTTTTCCCCCTCAGAGGAAAAAAGAACTGATGAATTTTCTGAAAAAGGTATTTGGACGTTTTCGCATGAAAACATGATGACATGGTAGGAATAGACCCAAGGGTTAGTTGCCACCACTTGAACATCAACCCTACTTTTACGCCGCATCGACAAAAGAGGCGAGTACTCAACCTAGAAAGATATGAGGTGTTGAAGGAAGAGGTGGATAAGCTCAGTCGCAATGCTTCATCAGAGAAGCCATTTATCCGAAGTGGATATCCAACTCAATGCTCGTGAAGAAGTCCAGTGGGAAGTGGAGGGTGTGCATTGACTTCACCAACTTGAACAAAGCTTGCCCAAAGGACAGCTTCCCTCTCCAAGGATAGACCAACTAGTGGACTCCACTGCTGGACACGGACTCCTGAGCTTCATGGATGCTTATTCAGAGTATAACCAATTACCCATGTTCCAACCTGATGAAGAGGCCAATCTTTCATCACAAACCGAGGATTGTATTGCTACAAAGTGATGTCTTTCGAATTGAAAAATGTCGGCTCCACATACCAAAGGTTGGTCAACATGATGTTCACCGACTCATTGGCAAAACCATGGAAGTCTGCATTGATGACATGCTGGTCAAAAGCCTTCACGCAGGAGATCACGTAAGTCACTTGGACACCACTTTTCAAATTCTAAGGAAATACAAGATGAAGCTGAACCCGCTGAAGTGCACATTTGGGGTAGCATTAGGTCAGTTTTTGGGATACATTGTGAGCCATAAAGGGATTGAGGCAAACCCCGAGAAGATAATAGCCTTGTTAGAGATGAAGTCACCCCAGAAGCCAAAAGAGGTGCAAAGCCTTAATGGAAGGATTGCTGCACTCAGTCGCTTCATCTCCAAAGCGACTGATAAGAGCCTGCCATTCTTCAAGATTCTGAAGCAGGGGAGAAAGTTCCAATGGACCGAAAAATGTGAGGCAGCCTTCCAAACGCTGAAGAAGCACTTGAGAGATGCGCCCCTACTATCCAAACCTAAACCACGCGAGACACTCATGCTTTATTTAGCAATTTCAAACAAGGCAGTCAGTGTGGTGCTCACCAGGGAAGAAGAGGCACGCCAGCCGCCAGTGTACTACATCAGCAAAACCTTGCTGCGACAGAGACTCGCTATCTAGACAAGGAAAAGCTTGCTCCCTCTCTTGTTACCGCATTAAGAAAGTTGAGGCCGTACTTTCAGGCTCATTCAATTGAAGTACTCACCAACTTTCTACTAAAACAAGTGCTACAGAAAGTAGACGCTTCAGGTCGATTACTAAAATGGGCAATTGAGTTCAGTGAGTTCGACCTTCTGTTCAAACTCCGAAGTGCCATCAAGGGCCAGAGCTTGAGAATTTTGTTGCTGAGTTCGCCAAAGCCCCAGAAATGGAGGCAACAATGGATCCTACAGAGCCCCTAACTTGGAAGCTATTTGTGGACGAGTCGTCGGGAAAAAGCAGCTCTGGAGCTGAAGTCGTCCTGGAGAGCCCTAAGGGCCACAGGCTAAACCGCGTAATCAGGTTCGGCTTCAAAACCTCGAACAATGCCACAAAGTATGAAGCCCTCTTGGCAGGCCTCAGGTTGGCTAAGAAAATACAAGTTGAAAGATTACAAGCTAGTAGCGACTCACAACTTGTGGTGAGTCAAGTTAATGGAAAATTGCTGCCAAAGATAGTAGCATGGCCGCTTATCTGAAACTAGTTCT
>NW_019229863.1:0-3316 GCF_002742605.1 Olea europaea var. sylvestris
ATTCGATTGGAATCGAGCAAATGAAATGTTGTTTTTGAGGTTTGTTCATTTTTTACGAATCGCTAGCCTAATTCGATTGGACTAGAGCCAATAAAAAGTCGTTTTTAATTTCACGATAACTTCGGCTTTGTTCATTTTCGGCGAATTGTAGTCTAATTCCATTGGAATCGAGCCAACGAAAAGTGACTTTTGATTACATGATAACTTCGGGGTTGTTCATTTTTGGCGAATTGCTAGTCTAATTTGATTGGAATCGAGCCAATGAAAAGTGGTTTTTGATTTCATGATAACTCCGGGTTTGTTCATTTTTGTCGAATTGCTAGTCTAATTCGATTGGTATCGAGCCATTGAAAAGTAGTTTTTGATTTCATGAAAACATCTGGTTTGTTTATTTTTGACGAATTGCTTGTCTAACTCGATTGGAATCGATCCAAAGAAAAGTGTTTTTGGTTTTCATGATAACTTTGGGTTTGTTCGATTTTTACGAATTGTCAGTCGAATTCGATTGGACTCGAGCCAATGAAAAGTGATTTTTGATTTCATGATAACTTCGGGTTTGTTCATTTTTGGCGAATTGCTAGTCTAACTCGATTGGAATCGAGCCAATTAAAAGTGATTTTTTATTTCGTGATAACTTCGGGTTTGTTCATTTTTAGCGAATTCATAGTCGAATTCGATTGGAATCGAGCCAGTGAAAAGTGGTTTTCGATTTCATGATAACTCCGGGTTTGTTCATTTTTGGCGAATTGCTAGTCTAACTCGATCGAAATCGAGCAAATGAAAAGTTGTTTTGGGGGTTTGTTCATTTTTTAAGAATTACTAGTCTAATTCGATTGGACTCGAGCCGATGAAAAGTGGTTTTTGATTTCGTGATAAATCAGGGTTTGTTCGTTTTTGGCGAATTGCTAGTCTAACTCGATCGAAATCGAGCAAATGAAAAGTTGTTTTGGGGGTTTGTTCATTTTTTAAGAATTACTAGTCTAATTCGATTGGACTCGAGCCGATGAAAAGTGGTTTTTGATTTCGTGATAAATCAGGGTTTGTTCGTTTTTGGCGAATTGCTAGTCTAACTCGATCGAAATCGAGCAAATGAAAAGTTGTTTTGGGGGTTTGTTCATTTTTTAAGAATTACTAGTCTAATTCGATTGGACTCGAGCCGATGAAAAGTGGTTTTTGATTTCGTGATAAATCAGGGTTTGTTCGTTTTTGGCGAATTGCTAGTCTAATTCGATTGGAATCGAGCTAATGAAAAGTGGTTTTTGATTTCGTGATAAATCAGGGTTTGTTCGTTTTTGGCGAATTGCTTGTCTATTTCGATTTTAATCGAGCCAATGAAAAGTTATTTTTAATTTAATGATAACACCGAGTTCGTTCATTTTTGGCGAATTGCTAGTCTAATTGGATTGGAATCGAGCCAATGAATAGTGGTCTTTGATTTCATGATAACTCCGAGATTTTTATTTTTTACGAATTGCTAGTCTAATTCGATTGGACTCGAGCCAATGAAAAGTGGTTTTTGATTTCATGATAACTTCAGGTTTGTTCGATTTTTATGAATTGCTAGTCTAGTTCGATTGGACTCAAGCCAATGAAAAGAGGTTTTTGATTTCATGATAACTTCGGGTTTGTTCGTTTTTGACGAATTGCTAGTCTAACTCGATTGGAATCGAGCCAATGAAAAGTGGTTTTTGATTTCGTTATTACTTCAGGTTTGTTCGTTTTTAGCGAATTGCTAGTCTAATTCGATTGGAATCAAGCCAATGAAAAGTTGTTTTCGAATTCATGTTAACTCCGGGTTTGTTCATTTTTAGCAAATTGCTAGTCGAATTCGATTGTAATAGAGCCAATTAAAAGTGGTTTTTGATTTCATGAAAACTCCGTGTTTGTTCATTTTTGGCGAATTGCTTGACTAACTCGATTGGAAATGAGCCAATGAAAAGTGGTTTTTGATTTCATGATAACTTCGGGTTTGTTCGTTTTGGCGAATTGCTAGTCTAATTCGATTGGAATCGATCAAATGAAATGTTGTTTTTGAGGTTTGTCCATTTTTTAATAATTGCTAGCCTAATTCGATTGGACTCGAGCCAATAAAAAGTCATTTTTAATTTCACGATAACTTCGGGTTTGTTCGTTTTCGGCGAATTGTAGTCTAATTCCATTGGAATTGAGCCAATGAAAAGTGACTTTTGATTACATGATAACTTCGAGGTTGTTCATTTTTGGCGAATTGCTAGTCTAATTTGATTGGAATCGAGCCAATGAAAAGTGGTTTTTGATTTCATGATAACTCCGGGTTTGTTCATTTTTGGCGAATTGCTAGTCTAATTCGATTGGTATCGAGCCATTGAAAAGTAGTTTTTGATTTCATGATAACATCTGGTTTGTTCATTTTTGGCGAATTGCTAGTCTAATTCGATTGGAATCGAGCCAATGAAAAGTGGTTATTTGATTTCATGATAACTTTGGGCTTGTTCGATTTTTACGAATTATCAGTCGAATTCGATTGGACTCGAGGCAATGAACAGTGGTTTTTGATTTCATGATAACTTCGGGTTTGTTCATTTTTGGCGAATTGCTAGTCTAACTCGATTGGAATCGAGCCAATTAAAAGTGGTTTTTGATTTCGTGATAACTTCGGGTTTGTTCATTTTTAGCGAGTTCGTAGTCTAATTCGATTGGAATCGAGCCAATGAAAAGTGGTTTTCGATTTCATGATAACTCCGGGTTTGTTCATTTTTGGCGAATTGCTAGTCTAATTCGATTGGAATCGAGCCAATGAAAAGTGGTTTTTGATTTCATGAAAACTCCGGGTTTGTTCGTTTTTGGCGAATTGCTAGTCTAACTCGATCGAAATCGAGCAAATGAAAAGTTGTTTTTGTGGTTTGTTCATTTTTTACGAATTACCAGTCTAATTCGATTGGACTCAAGCCAATGAAAAGTGGTTTTTGATTTCAAGAAAACTTCGGCTTTGTTCATTTTTGGCGAATTACTGGTCTAATTCGATTGGAATCGAGCTAATGAAAAGTGTCTTTTGATTTCATGATAACTTCGGGTTTGTTCTTTTTTGGCGAATTGCTAGTCTAACTCGATTGGAATCGAGCCAATGAAAAGTGGTTTTTGATTTCGTGATTACTTTGGGTTTGTTTGATTTTGGTGAATTGCTAGCCTAACTCGATTGGAATCGAGCCAACGAAAAGTGGTTTATGATTTCAAGAAAACTCCGAATTTGTTCGTTTTTAGCGAATTGCTGGTCTAATTCGATTGGAATCGAGTTAATGAAAAGTCGTTTTTGATTTCGTTATAAATCAGGGTTTGT
>NW_019229864.1:0-3316 GCF_002742605.1 Olea europaea var. sylvestris
GTATATTGGATGGGAAAACTATTTGATATTAAAACTGTCCAACAGGGTAATGTCATGTGGCAAAATGTAAACGAAAGTGTACCCCATAGCGTACATATAGCAATGTCCTTACCGATTGAAATTTGCTATTTGTACACTGATTTTTGACACGTTGTTTGACACTTGCATGTTGTCAAGTTTCAATTGGATGAGAAAATTGTTTGACATTTAAACTGTCCAACAGGGTAATGTCACGTGGCATAGTGTAAACTAAAGTGTACACCATAGTGTACTTGTAGCAAGGTTCTTACCGATTGAACTTTGCTATTTGTACACTGATTTTTGCCACGTTGTTTAACACTTGCATTGTTGTCAAGTGTTAATTGGATGGAAAACTATTTGAAATTTAAACTGTCGAACAGGGTAATGTCACGTGGCAAAGTGTAAAAAAAAGTGTACCCCATAGTGTACATGTAGTAAGTTCCTTACCGATTAAAATTTAGTACTTGTACACTGAGTTTCAGCGCGTTGTTTGGAACTTGTATTGTTGTCCAGTGTCGAATCGATGGGAAAACTATTTGACATTTAAACTGTCCAGTAGGGTAGTGTCACGTGGCAAAGTGTAAACTAATGTTTACTCCATAGAGTAAATGTCGCAAGGTTCTTACCGATTGAACTTTAATATTTGTACACTGATTTTTGACACGTTGTTTGACACTTGCAATAGTTTCAAGTGTCAATTTGATGGGAATACTGGTTGAAATTTAAACTGTCCAATAGGGTATTGTCACATGGTAAAGTGTAAACAGAGTGTACGCCATATTACACATGTAGCAAGGTTCTTGTTGATTAAACTTTGCTATTTATACACTGATTTTTGACACATTGTTTAACACTTGTATTGTTGTCAAGTGTAAATTGGATGGGAAAACTATTTGAAATTTAAACTGTCCAACAGGGTAATGTCACGAGGTAAAGTGTAAATAAAAGTGTACCCTATAGTGTACATGTACCAAAGTTCTTACCGATTGAAATTTGCTATTTGTACACTGAGTTTTTACACGTTGTTTAACACTTGCACTGTAGTCAAGTGTCAATTGGATGGGAAAATTATTTGAAATTTAAACTATCCAATAGGGTAAGGTCACAAGGCAAAGTGTAAACTAAAGTGTACACTATAGTGTAAATGTAGCAAGGTTATTACCAATTGAAATTTGCTATTTGTACACTGATTTTAGACACGTTGTTTGACACTTGCATTGTTGTCCAATGTCAAATGGATTGGAAGACTGTTTGACATTTAAACTATCCGGCAGGGTAGTGTTATGTGGCAAAGTGTAAACTAAAGTGTAATTCAAAGTGTACATGTGGCAAGGTTCTTACCGATCGAACTTTGCTATTTGTACACTGATTTTTTACGCGTTGTTTGACACTGGCATTGTTGTCATGTGTCAATTGGATGGGAAAACTCTTAGAAATTTAAACTGTCCAACAAGGTAATATCTCGTGGCAAAGTGTAAACTAAAGTGTACACCAAAATGTACATGTAGCATGGTTCTTACCGATTGAACTTTGCTATTTGTACACTGATTTTTGACACATTGTTTGACACTTGCATTGTTGTCAAGTGTCAATTGGATAGGAAAACTGTTTGAAATTTCAACTGTCGAACTGGGCAATGTCACGTGGCAAAGTGTAAAAGAAAGTGTACCCCATAGTATACATGTGTAAGGTCCATACCGGTTGAAATTTACTATTTGTACACTGAGTTTCGACATGTTGTTTGGCGCTTGGATTGTTGTTCGGTGTCGAATCGATGGGAAAATAGTTTGACATTTAAACTGTCCAGCATGGTAGTGTCACGTGGCAAAGTGTAAATTAAAGTGTACGCCACAGTGTATATGTAGCAAGGTTCTTATTGATTAAACATTGCTATTTGTACACTGATTTTTGACACGTTGTTAGATGCTTGCATTGTTATCAAGTGTCAATTGGGTGAGAAAACTATTTGAAATTTAAACTGTCCAACAGGGTAATGTCACGTGACAAAGTGTAAACTAAAGTGTACATGTAGCAATTTTCTTACCGATTGAACTTTGCTATTTGTACATTGATTTGTGACACGTTCTTTAACACTTGCATTATTGTCTAGTGTCAATTGGATGGAAAAACTATTTGAAATTTAAACTGTCTAACAGGGTAATGTCATGATACAAAGTGTAAACAAAAGTGTACCCCATAGTATACATGTATCAAGGTTCTTATCGATTAAAATTTGTGATTTGTACACTGAGTTTTCACACGTTGTTTGACTTGAACTGTAGTCAAGTGTCAATTTGATGGAAAAACTATTTGAAATTTAAACTATCCAATGGGGTAATGTCACGTGGCAAAGTGTAAACTAAGTGTACATCGTAGTGCAAATGTAGCACGGTTCTTACCGATTGAAATTTGCTATTTGTACACTGATTTTTGAAACGTTGTTTGACACTTGCATTGTTGTCAAGTGTCAATTGGGTGGGAAAACTGTTTGAAATTTAAACTGTCCAACAGGATAATGTCACGTGGCAAAGTGTAAACTAAAGTGCACATATAGTAAGGTCCTCACTGATTGAAGTTTACTATTTGTACACTATTTTTTGACACGTTCTTTGACACTTGCATTGTTGTTAAGTTTCAATTGGATAGGAAAATTGTTTGAAATTTACACTGTCCAACAGGGTAATATCACGTGGCAAAGTGTAAACTAAAGTGTACACCATAGTGTGCATGTAGCAAGGTTCCTACCGATTGAACTCTACTATCTGTACATTAATTTTTGACACGTTGTTTGACAATTGCATTGTTATCAAGTCTCAACTGGATGGAAAACTATTTGACATTAATACTATCCAACATGGTAATGTCACGTGGCAAAATGTAAACGAAAGTGTACCCCATAGCATACATACAGCAAGGTCCTTACCGATTGAAATTTGTTATTTGTACACTAATTTTTGACACGTTGTTTGACACTTGCATTGTTTTCATGTTTCAATTGGATGGGAAAATTGTTTGACATTTAAACTGTCCAATAGGACACGTGGCAAAGTGTAAACTAAAGTGTACATGTAGTAAGGTTCTTATCGATTGAACTTTGCTATTTGTACACTGATTTTTGACACGTTGTTTGACACTTGCATAGTTGTCAAGTGTCAATTGGATGGGAAAACAGTCTAAAATTTAAACTGTCGAATAGGGTAATGTCACATGGGAAAGTGTATCTCATAGTGTACATGTAGTAAGGTCCTTACCGATTGAAAATTACTATTTGTCCACTGAGTTTCGAGATATTGTT
>NW_019229865.1:0-3315 GCF_002742605.1 Olea europaea var. sylvestris
GCGCCGGGGGCAATTTCGTCATTTTTCTCGACTGTGTCCGCATGGGCTCAAATTTAACAGGTGGATCGGAAACAAAAATCGCGTCGGGGGCAATTTCGTCATTTTTTCGACTGTGTCGGAATGGGCTCAAATTTAACAGGTTGATCGTAAACAAAAATCACGCCGGGGGCAATTTCGTCATTTTTCTCGACTGGGTCGGAACTGGCTGAAATTGGCAGTTTGATCTGAAATAAAAATCTTGTCGGGGGCAATTTCGTCATTTTTCTCCACTGTGTCGGAATGGGCTCAAATTTGATAGGTTGATTGGGAACAAAAATCGCGCCGGGTGTAATTTCGTCATTTTTCGCGACTGTGTCGGAATTGGCTGAAATTCGGCTTGTTGATCGGAAACAAAAACCGCGTCGAGGGCAATTTCGTCATTTTTCTCGACTGTGTCAGAATTGGCTAAAATTTGGCAGTTTGAAATGAAATAAAAATCGCGCCGAGGGCAATTTCGTCATTTTTCTCGACTGTGTCGGAATGGGCTCAAATTTGACTGGTTGATAAGAAACAAAAATCGCACCGGGGGCAATTTCGTCATTTTTCTCGACTGTGTCGGATGGGCTCAAATTTGACAGGTTTATCGGGAACAAAAATCGCGCCGGTGTAATTTCATCATTTTTCGCGACTGTGTCGGAATTGCCTAAAATTTGACTTGTTGATCGGAACAAAAAATAGCGACGGGGGCAATTTCGTCATTTTTCTCGACTGTGTCAGAATTGGCTAAAATTTGGCAGTTTGAACTGAAATAAAAACCGCTCCGAGGGCAATTTCGTCATTTTTCTCGACTGTGTCAGAATTGGCTAAAATTTGGCAGTTTGAACTGAAATAAAAATCGCTCCGAGAATTGGCTAAAATTTGGCAGTTTGAACTGAAATAAAAATCGCTCCGAGGGCAATTTCGTCATTTTTCTCGACTGTGTCGGAATGGGCTCAAATTTGACTGGTTGATCAGAAACAAAAATCGCACCGGGGGCAATTTCGTCATTTTTCTCAACTGTGTCGGATGGGCTCAAATTTGACAGGTTTATCGGGAACAAAAATCGCGCCAGGTGTAATTTCATCATTTTTCGCGACTGTGTCGGAATTGCCTAAAATTTGACTTGTTGATCGGAACAAAAAATAGCGACGGGGGCAATTTCGTCATTTTTCTCAACCGTGTCGGAATTTGCTGAAATTTGGCAGTTTGATCGGAAATAAAAATCCCGTCGGCTGCAATTTCGTCATTTTCTCGACTGTGTCAGAATGGGCTCAAATTTGACAGGTTTATCCGCAAGAAAAATCGCACCGGAGCAATTTCGTCATTTTTCGCGACTGTGTCGGAATTGGCTAAAATTTGACTTGTTGATCGGAAACAAAAATAGCGACGGGGGCAATTTCGTCATTTTTCTCGACTGTGTCGGAATTGGCTGAAATTTGGCAGTTTGATCTGAAATAAAAATCGTGCCGGGGGCAATTTCGTCATTTTTCTCGACTGTGTCGGAAAGGGCTCAAATTTGACAGGTTTATCGGAACAAAAATCGCGCCTGGTGTAATTTCATCATTTTTCGCGACTGTGTCGGAATTACCTAAAATTTGACTTGTTGATCGAAACAAAAAATAGCGACGGGGGCAATTTCGTCATTTTTCTTATCCGTGTCGGAATTTGCTGAAATTTGGCAGTTTGATCGGAAATAAAAATCTCGTCGGCGGCAATTTCGTCATTTCTCTCGACTGTGTCGGAATGGGCTCAAATTTGATAGGATTATCGGAATGAAAAATCGCACCGGAGTAATTTCGTCATTTTTCGCGACTGTGTCGGAATTGGCTAAAATTTGACTTGTTGATCGGAAACAAAAATAGCGACGGGGGCAATTTCGTCATTTTTCTCGACTGTGTCGGAATTGGCTGAAATTTGGCAGTTTGATCTGAAATAAAAATCGCGCCGGGGGCAATTTCGTCATTTTTCTCGACTGTGTCGGAATGGGCTCAAATTTGACAGGTAGATCGGAAACAAAAATCACAACAGGGGCAATTTCGTCATTTTCTCGACTGTGTCGGAATTTGCTGAAATTTGGCAGTTTGATCGGTAATAAGAATCCCGTCGGCTGCAATTTTGTCATTTTCTCGACTGTGTCGGAATGGGCTCAAATTTGACAGGTTTATCGGAAAGAAAAATCGCACCGGAGCAATTTCGTCATTTTTCGCGACTGTGTCGGAATTGGCTAAAATTTGACTTGTTGATCGGAAACAAAAATTGCGACGGGGCAATTTCGTCATTTTTCTCGACTGTGTCGAAATTGGCTGAAATTTGGCAGTTTGATCTAAAATAAAAATCGCGCCGGGGGCAATTTCGTCATTTTTCTCGACTGTGTCGGAATGGGCTCAAATTTGACAGGTTGATCGGAAACAAAAATCGCACCGGGGGCAACTTCGGCATTTTTCTCGACTTTGTCGGAATTGGCTGAAATTTGGCAGTTTGATCGGAAATAAAAATCGCGCCAGCGGCAATTTCGTCATTTTTCTCGACTATGTCGGAATGGGTTCAAATTTGACAGGTTGATCGGAAACAAAAATCGCGCCGGGGGCAATTTCGTCATTTTTCTCGACTGTGTCGGAATGGGTTCAAATTTGACAGGTTGATCGGAAACAAAAATCGCGCCGGGGGCAATTTTGTCATTTTTCTCGACTGTGTCAGCATGGGCTCAAATTTAACAGGTGGATCGGAAATAAAAATCGCGCCGGGGGCAATTTCGTCATTTTTCTCGACTGTGTCGGAATTGGCTGAAATTTGGCAGTTTGATCTAAAAAAAAATCGCGTCGGGTCAATTTCGTCATTTTTCTCGACTGTATCGGAACGGGCTCAAATTTGACAGGTTGATCGGAATCAAAAATCTGGCCGGAGTAATTTCGTTATTTTTCTCGACTGTGTCGGAATTGGCTGAAATTTGGCAGTTTGATCTGAAATAAAAATCGCGCCGGGGGCAATTTCGTCATTTTTATCAACTGTGTCGGAATGGGCTCAAATTTGACAGGTTGATCGGAAACAAAAATCACACCAGGGGCAATTTCGTCATTTTTCTCGACCGTGTCGGAATTTGCTGAAATTTGGCAGTTTGATCGGAAATAAAAATCCCGTCGACAGCAATTTCGTCATTTTTCTGGACTGTGTCGGAATGGGCTAAAATTTGACAGGTTTATCGGAAAGAAAAATTGCACCGTAGCAATTTCGTCATTTTTTGCGACCCTGTCGGAATTGGCTAAAATTTGACTTGTTGATCGGAAACAAAAATAGCGA
>NW_019229866.1:0-3903 GCF_002742605.1 Olea europaea var. sylvestris
AAAAAAAAGTAATCTTTATCAATAAAGTAGGTCGATTAGTGTAAAATTATATCCCTTAGGAACTGTACATGCACCTTTTGATGCATATGGTCCAAAAAAATTGCAAAAAAAAGGGAATCAATGTATAGATTCAAGTCCTTTTTCTTTGTTCCTATTCTTTTTCCATAGCAGGTTGTTTCTGACCTCTAATGAAAGGACTGTTTCTTTGATTTTTTAATAAAGACGAATTTTAACTTCCTTCTTCCTCATAATAGGGAAAAAGAAAAAAAACAAAGCTTGTTGAATTAACTTCTCATTGATGTATTGTTTCCCTGCCTCCCACCATGTCATCAATGAATAACAATCAACCAACAGATAGAGAAACAATTATCAGTCATCTTAACTTACAAGACAACTCTTGACAACTTATAAATTATCATTTAGATAACAACTTATCTAGATAGAAAGTACACCAATTTGACCTTCCATGTCCACAACGGATATCTAATTCAAAGCCCAGAAATCCCAAATCCATTCAAGAACAAGTCAATTTCTACTATTGGATAGAATTGAATCATGCAAGAGGGTTGCGGTTGCTGGAAAGCCAATGTAACACCCACATCTATGAAATGAATCCTTCAGCATCACATATACCTTGGCCTTGCCAATAATCGCAGTACAGGTATTATAATATCGTCACTGGCTTGCCAATTAGTTTAACTAATCTTATTCCATTTTATTTTAATTAGAAGATATGAGTCAAACTACTAAAACCCTACCGTATTTTTTCAATTACATGTCCAAACATTGTAACTACAGCACATTGGATGCTAGCAGAAATTGAGGACTGCTACAAAGATTCTATGAGATGAAAAGAAACTTATAAAGTTAAAAGACAAGTTCTACACAAAGGTTATAGACGACCTATGATTTATGTTACTTATGGTGATATAGCAGAAATGAGGATGAGGATTATAACATGAATTTGTGACCACGGTAGAACAGATAAAATAAGAAATGCAAGTGAAGGTCATACCAATTAAGATTCTAAATTAAAGGGGTGTGACTTTGGTAGTTGGAGTACTTATATAGACAGAATCTTACTAAAGCTAAGCAATTTCACCAGAACGTCTTGAAAAGAGAGATGTAAGACCAATACTAACCAGCACTCGTGTGATAGCAATGAATAGATAGAATCTTCCGGTGAATATAACAATTGATTGATCGACTTGAGAAAAGGGATTTTGTAACTGACCTAAAAGTTATCAGCAACAAAGCTTAGCTTGTACTTTTATTGTTTATCATCTTTGTCCAAACGATAATTAAAAATTCCAGCAGCACGTCGATGTCTACATAGTCTGGAGATAATGCATTCAATTAAAAATTATGGGAACATCAGATTCAGTCCATACTACGCAGCCTAGCATATTCCCCCCCAACCAAAGAAAGGAAAACTGATGATGACATGGCAAACGATATAAATCAGGCCATATGCCTTATCCTTCTATCATAAGAATAAGAAATATAACCTAACAAGCCCGTTCAATTCCTAAAAAATCCTAGAATTAGCTTAAGAACATCCTCCTAGGAGAAGTTTCTGTTCATTACACAGTGTACACGAGCAAGAAGTTTCTTTTGAGTTTTTCTAACACCTAATTTTCGATACCATAATCCTTTATCCACATAATGTACCTAGCCACCAAAATTTTCTGTATTTGGATCAGGAAAGCTCATTTTTAACATATCTACCCCCCTATGTTTTCCCACTGTATTAAATTATTTTCCCACTTTCAAAAAAAAATAATAATAATAAAAAAATGGAGATATTTAGAAGTTTGTGAATTAAACCTAGATCATCAAGTCAGCACCTCTACTGACCAAACTATAACAGAGAAAAACACCTTCCACATAAAAATGGTCACCAAGTCCAGAAGACGAGAAACTTCCTAGCAAGTTATAAGATAACCTAAGCATAAAAAAGAGCATAAAGTAGAAATTCTAGGCAATAAGTTAGATGGAGACTTACTTGCAAGTGCTTGACGATAAGCTTGCGCAAAGGACCTTATCAGAATCCCAGAACCCATTACAATCAGATTTGCAAGAATTTTAGCAGCCTGCTTAGGCAGAAATGCAATGAGATTTAATGGAAATAGTTTAGTTGAAAACCTAGACGTCATCCAACTAAAGTAGCACTACAAAAACGAAGGATAAAACAGAGGAACCACATTTTTATACCATATTTCCACCATATATTTCAAATTTTCCCAGTGAAAGTCAATTCAAAGAAAAGGAAATGAAGACATGGAGAAGGGGGGAGGGGTTCAAAATGAAAAATGATCAACTTGTCTGCAAGCCAGATCATGCCAAGTTATCAATAATAGCGAACCTTAGGGTGAGTACCCCTTTCTTTCCAACTTTAGTTTGTGCACTTTGATTTTCAAAGTAATGCCTCATCAAAATAATTAACCATTTTTATTGCAATTAGATACAAGAAGATGACCTGCTATAAAATCTACTGTGCAACAACAATGCAATCCAAAAGAAGCACCCAAGATGTACGAAAAAATAATCTGTGAAAACAAAGTTTCATAAATCAGTTGCCTACTTCCTCACTCCATTATCCCTATGAAGCTTGCAGCAGCAGAATTAAAGGTAAGCAGTTCCTAGGAAATTCTAACGCTGAAGCCTGATAAGAAGTTCAAACGTATGAAACAACGTAACTCACACTAATGCTTTCAATATAAACACAAGGTATACATAAGTAGTTTATCTGTTAAAGAAATTGTGCATTGAACACTTCCCGTGTATTATCCATGATTAATAAAATATTTGATTACCTATCATAAATAAAAAATAAATAAATAAAACACACACACACTTGGCGCGGAAATCCATAGATTATTAAACCAGATATCCTATTCATGCCCCTTATTTACAAATTGCATGCCAACGATCTCAATGAACTCAATCCACAGTCACGAAATTTAAAAGATGCAAAATCACCACGATCATTTCAGGAGGATATCACAACGAGTTCTAATTTTTCACAGTTGATTATCTCTAAACCAATTATTCCCATTACTCCAAATATCTTATTGAGATCAAAATCCACAATAACGAATTGAAAAGATGCCAAAAACCACCATGCGTACAGATAAAATCGCGAAAAGAAAAGGAAAATCTAATGAAAATGGATTGAAAACTCACCATAGCCGGTCTTCCTGACTAATAAGATTAAAGTAAAGGAGTTGAATCAGTGATTTTGATAATTTAGGTTAAACGTTTGGTTTTTTGGTTCCCGAAAAAAGGAAAGGAGCTGCAAATTTGAAGGATCAAAACACGACGTCGTAACGTAAATTTGGGGCTTTCCGGAAGAAGAAGAGCCTAACCGACCTCGTTTTGTAACAAGTTTTATTTTTTAAGTTTTTTGTTTGCGAATGTTACGTTTCATTAAAATTAGGGACAATAGTAGCAAAGGTCCCAATCTTTAACTTAGCCCCTATTTAGTCCTCATTGTTTAGAATTCATTTTTTCTTAAATTCAGTTTCAACCACATATGTTCTGGGACTCACAATTTTAATCAACTTTTCAATCAAACGCCTTACCAATTTTTAATGAAATCTACTTGAAAATCTTAAAAAAACCAAGATTTTACTATATTACATGGGTTTAATGCATTGCAGGTCATTTAACTTTTAGGGTCTGTTTGATTGTAAATATAGAATTGAATTGAATTGAAAACGAATTTCAGATAATTGAATTGTCGATTTTTAATGAAATCTACTTGAAAATCTTAAAAAAACCAAGATTTTACTATATTACATGGGTTTAATGCATTGCAGGTCATTTAACTTTTAGGGTCTGTTTGATTGTAAATATAGAATTGAATTGAATTGAAAACGAATTTCAGATAATTGAATTGTC
>NW_019229866.1:7397-25119 GCF_002742605.1 Olea europaea var. sylvestris
TCGAGTGCAAGAGCCTTTCTTGGGCACCTTTATCCTTCTCTTTCGGAGTAAAAGACAAACTTTTGCCTTAGTTGAACATAACCAAAGCGGCCATGTTTAGGCCAGGCAAGCAACTTCACTTACCTTCTTAACAGGTCTATATTCAAAATAGGGGAAAAGAAAAACGAGCAAGGCCACACAAAGACGAGCTTTTAGCAAAGACAAATTACCAAATGAAAAGCGTTCGTATAAAGCTGAAAATCCATTTCGGTTACAATAACTTTCATTAAAATCCATAATCCAGTAAATCAACTATAGATTCTACACAATTTCAACATTTAAAGTTAGAAACCCGAAAACCATAAAAGGCCATGCAGCACACATTTGATTACGAGTACAAACTTATCTGTTGACAAATATTATTTTTGCTATGCACATGAATACAAGATAACATAGCATGGAGAAGAAAGCTCCTCATTGTCTAACCTGCAGAGCTCTGATCTTTGACTCGGTGCACTTCCTCTAGACATTCCTTGGCATTGTGAACTTTGGATTGGAGATAAAAACTTCCGTTCTTGGCATTTCTTTCAAACAAATTATCATATTTCTGCACAAAAGGAAGAAAATAACTGAGTAATGAGTATAGCTGGACATGAACAAGTAGCAAAAGTAGAGAGAGAACACAAGCCTGCAAAATCTCCTCCCAAGTGGACTGTTCAGTTACACCAAGAACTTGTCTCGCCTCTTGCTCTGTCATAACTTTGCTTCCTTTACGAACAGCATTCTGTAACGTCTCTTGAGCAACACCAGACTTCGAAGCATCTGCAATCATCTGTAACCGTGAGAGTCGTGACTAATTTATTCGAAGGATAATAGAGATCTAAGATAGACAGCTTTCCATTCATGACAATAGAGGGTTCAAAGCGTGCATTTTACATACTTGAATGATTCATTACATTCATTTTTGAAGTTCATAAAAGCAAGGATTAAAATTTATACAGGCCAGAACGTAAGGAATAAATGATTGCCAACTTTTACTTCATCGCACTTAAAAATCTCCAGCTTATGGTTAACAGTAGTTCGCGACCACTATCAATAAAATGCAGTATACTGCAGGCTCCAATTACAATGGTCATACTATCATGCTATAATTTGATTCTTAAATTTCTGAATAACCATGCACTGCCAAGATACCCAAGACAGCAGAAAGCAGTTGGGCTTTCATACAAACATGCAGGACTTCTCATGGGAATCCTCTTGAAAGATGTTTGCGGTTTATGCCTTGAGGCACGCTTGAAGTGAGCCTTTCACTTAACGACAGAAACTTGCACCTTAAGTGCTATTCGTCAACGACCTCAAGGCTTATGCCTTAATTTATTTAGACTTATGCCTCAGGGCTGGCTAAGGTGAGCATTCACTTGACTCAACTTTTTTCTGGCTTTTTTATTACTGCCCTCAAATAGACCTTGTTTTGTGCCAGAATAAGAAACTGATAATCATGAGGAGGATAGAGAATCAAATACGTTGGTGATTCTCTTAAAGATACAATTAGTAACCATGATATGGTAGACCTCTGTGTCGTTTCTATTTCTAGTAGCAGGTTACAATTTTGTTATATGATTACTAGGTTTGAAACTTATATTTGCTCCTTTACTAATTAGGTTTATGTTCGCGAGTTACATTTTAATTTGGTAATTGTTATCTCATGAACTTTCAATAAAGTCTATGGTTTTTTATAAAGATAATGTTCATTAATTAGTTTTATGCTCGCCGCGTAAAGATAAAATGCTTTAGCATCTGATTCAATCAGCAAAGCCTAGATGATAGAGTAGTCCATCACTGACTAGGAGATGGCAACATTTTCAAAACACATTAAGCCCCTGTTTGACAACCATTATTTGGGCAAAACAAAATTTTCAATAGAGTTTTTTAAGAGAATGTGTGGTTAAAAAGTAGGGAAAAGGTTTGGGTTTATGTGTTGAATATTTTATTATGTGAATGTAGTTGAAAATGAGTGTAGAAAAAAAGTTTTCAAATAATGGTTGTCAAACAGGGGCAAAGATTGTAAGAACAAGGATTAGTAAACTTTAAAGAAGGAATAAGATATCATTTTCACTATTGATCTCTTATAATTTCTAACTGATGTTTCCCGCTTTTGTGCCTTATGATATGTTCAACCGTTGACCTATTGTGCAATGTGTCAATATGAGTATAAACAAGTGTGTGTCGGGTATCATAATGTTTAAAAAAGGGGCAATTCTTGTGAGGTACATACATTAGGCACCTATAATATTATTCATCAATAAATAAGAGCAAAAAATAAATTAAAGAACCTACTAGTCGACATCAGGGTATTCCAAGTGAGCACCCATGACTATGGTTCAAAATGATTATACCTACTCGGAAACTAGCAAAGCATCCTCTCCCCCCAGGCCCGTCTCTCATTTTCCTTCCTCTGCATGACCTCTGCTTTCAGAATATCTACTGCAGTTCAATTCTGTTCCATAACTTCACCATGTCTTATAGAATGGAAACGAATCTCAAAAGGGAAAGGTCTGCAACATTCAACTTCCAGTATCTGTAGGGACACAGGTCAAATTCAGTTTTCTCATTCTTCCCAAAAGGTTCACACGTTCATGTGGGACAGGGTGGTTGGCTGTCATTTGAAAATTATAAGCCCAGTAAAAGGACCAGAAACTTCTTCCAACCAAGACAGCAACAGAAGTCCATGAACCTACAAACAGGTTAGAAATGTTTATCCTTTAAATTGCTCCTACAAAGACCATCAACTTAGATTTCCAGAAGGTTTAATGGGGAAGTCCTATCCAGATGATCAACTGAAGTTAATCATGATCATCGATTAGGTATTTAGCAAAGAACATCTGTAGATAAATAAAAAAACATCTTATCCATTTAAAGCTCACACGCATCTAGCAATATCCACTTCTTATAAATTTCGATGCACAAAAATTAGAACACCTACTTACTAGAGCTGCCAACACATTTGCCCATCTTTTGGTCAAGTAATGTTACCCCTGGCAAAACAAAATCAATTTTCTGGAACCAACTATATCATCCCTCCTACCCAACTCCAAGCTGCACCACGATAAAGGACCGACCACTCATGCAGTGAGAACTCTAGCAAAACGCCTGAACTACTTAGGTAAAAAAAAAGTAATCTTTATCAATAAAGTAGGTCGATTAGTGTAAAATTATATCCCTTAGGAACTGTACATGCACCTTTTGATGCATATGGTCCAAAAAAATTGCAAAAAAAAGGGAATCAATGTATAGATTCAAGTCCTTTTTCTTTGTTCCTATTCTTTTTCCATAGCAGGTTGTTTCTGACCTCTAATGAAAGGACTGTTTCTTTGATTTTTTAATAAAGACGAATTTTAACTTCCTTCTTCCTCATAATAGGGAAAAAGAAAAAAAACAAAGCTTGTTGAATTAACTTCTCATTGATGTATTGTTTCCCTGCCTCCCACCATGTCATCAATGAATAACAATCAACCAACAGATAGAGAAACAATTATCAGTCATCTTAACTTACAAGACAACTCTTGACAACTTATAAATTATCATTTAGATAACAACTTATCTAGATAGAAAGTACACCAATTTGACCTTCCATGTCCACAACGGATATCTAATTCAAAGCCCAGAAATCCCAAATCCATTCAAGAACAAGTCAATTTCTACTATTGGATAGAATTGAATCATGCAAGAGGGTTGCGGTTGCTGGAAAGCCAATGTAACACCCACATCTATGAAATGAATCCTTCAGCATCACATATACCTTGGCCTTGCCAATAATCGCAGTACAGGTATTATAATATCGTCACTGGCTTGCCAATTAGTTTAACTAATCTTATTCCATTTTATTTTAATTAGAAGATATGAGTCAAACTACTAAAACCCTACCGTATTTTTTCAATTACATGTCCAAACATTGTAACTACAGCACATTGGATGCTAGCAGAAATTGAGGACTGCTACAAAGATTCTATGAGATGAAAAGAAACTTATAAAGTTAAAAGACAAGTTCTACACAAAGGTTATAGACGACCTATGATTTATGTTACTTATGGTGATATAGCAGAAATGAGGATGAGGATTATAACATGAATTTGTGACCACGGTAGAACAGATAAAATAAGAAATGCAAGTGAAGGTCATACCAATTAAGATTCTAAATTAAAGGGGTGTGACTTTGGTAGTTGGAGTACTTATATAGACAGAATCTTACTAAAGCTAAGCAATTTCACCAGAACGTCTTGAAAAGAGAGATGTAAGACCAATACTAACCAGCACTCGTGTGATAGCAATGAATAGATAGAATCTTCCGGTGAATATAACAATTGATTGATCGACTTGAGAAAAGGGATTTTGTAACTGACCTAAAAGTTATCAGCAACAAAGCTTAGCTTGTACTTTTATTGTTTATCATCTTTGTCCAAACGATAATTAAAAATTCCAGCAGCACGTCGATGTCTACATAGTCTGGAGATAATGCATTCAATTAAAAATTATGGGAACATCAGATTCAGTCCATACTACGCAGCCTAGCATATTCCCCCCCAACCAAAGAAAGGAAAACTGATGATGACATGGCAAACGATATAAATCAGGCCATATGCCTTATCCTTCTATCATAAGAATAAGAAATATAACCTAACAAGCCCGTTCAATTCCTAAAAAATCCTAGAATTAGCTTAAGAACATCCTCCTAGGAGAAGTTTCTGTTCATTACACAGTGTACACGAGCAAGAAGTTTCTTTTGAGTTTTTCTAACACCTAATTTTCGATACCATAATCCTTTATCCACATAATGTACCTAGCCACCAAAATTTTCTGTATTTGGATCAGGAAAGCTCATTTTTAACATATCTACCCCCCTATGTTTTCCCACTGTATTAAATTATTTTCCCACTTTCAAAAAAAAATAATAATAATAAAAAAATGGAGATATTTAGAAGTTTGTGAATTAAACCTAGATCATCAAGTCAGCACCTCTACTGACCAAACTATAACAGAGAAAAACACCTTCCACATAAAAATGGTCACCAAGTCCAGAAGACGAGAAACTTCCTAGCAAGTTATAAGATAACCTAAGCATAAAAAAGAGCATAAAGTAGAAATTCTAGGCAATAAGTTAGATGGAGACTTACTTGCAAGTGCTTGACGATAAGCTTGCGCAAAGGACCTTATCAGAATCCCAGAACCCATTACAATCAGATTTGCAAGAATTTTAGCAGCCTGCTTAGGCAGAAATGCAATGAGATTTAATGGAAATAGTTTAGTTGAAAACCTAGACGTCATCCAACTAAAGTAGCACTACAAAAACGAAGGATAAAACAGAGGAACCACATTTTTATACCATATTTCCACCATATATTTCAAATTTTCCCAGTGAAAGTCAATTCAAAGAAAAGGAAATGAAGACATGGAGAAGGGGGGAGGGGTTCAAAATGAAAAATGATCAACTTGTCTGCAAGCCAGATCATGCCAAGTTATCAATAATAGCGAACCTTAGGGTGAGTACCCCTTTCTTTCCAACTTTAGTTTGTGCACTTTGATTTTCAAAGTAATGCCTCATCAAAATAATTAACCATTTTTATTGCAATTAGATACAAGAAGATGACCTGCTATAAAATCTACTGTGCACCAACAATGCAATCCAAAAGAAGCACCCAAGATGTACGAAAAAATAATCTGTGAAAACAAAGTTTCATAAATCAGTTGCCTACTTCCTCACTCCATTATCCCTATGAAGCTTGCAGCAGCAGAATTAAAGGTAAGCAGTTCCTAGGAAATTCTAACGCTGAAGCCTGATAAGAAGTTCAAACGTATGAAACAACGTAACTCACACTAATGCTTTCAATATAAACACAAGGTATACATAAGTAGTTTATCTGTTAAAGAAATTGTGCATTGAACACTTCCCGTGTATTATCCATGATTAATAAAATATTTGATTACCTATCATAAATAAAAAATAAAAAATAAATAAATAAAACACATACACACACACACACACACTTGGCGCGGAAATCCATAGATTATTAAACCAGATATCCTATTCATGCCCCTTATTTACAAATTGCATGCCAACGATCTCAATGAACTCAATCCACAGTCACGAAATTTAAAAGATGCAAAATCACCACGATCATTTCAGGAGGATATCACAACGAGTTCTAATTTTTCACAGTTGATTATCTCTAAACCAATTATTCCCATTACTCCAAATATCTTATTGAGATCAAAATCCACAATAACGAATTGAAAAGATGCCAAAAACCACCATGCGTACAGATAAAATCGCGAAAAGAAAAGGAAAATCTAATGAAAATGGATTGAAAACTCACCATAGCCGGTCTTCCTGACTAATAAGATTAAAGTAAAGGAGTTGAATCAGTGATTTTGATAATTTAGGTTAAACGTTTGGTTTTTTGGTTCCCGAAAAAAGGAAAGGAGCTGCAAATTTGAAGGATCAAAACACGACGTCGTAACGTAAATTTGGGGCTTTCCGGAAGAAGAAGAGCCTAACCGACCTCGTTTTGTAACAAGTTTTATTTTTTAAGTTTTTTGTTTGCGAATGTTACGTTTCATTAAAATTAGGGACAATAGTAGCAAAGGTCCCAATCTTTAACTTAGCCCCTATTTAGTCCTCATTGTTTAGAATTCATTTTTTCTTAAATTCAGTTTCAACCACATATGTTCTGGGACTCACAATTTTAATCAACTTTTCAATCAAACGCCTTACCAATTTTTAATGAAATCTACTTGAAAATCTTAAAAAAACCAAGATTTTACTATATTACATGGGTTTAATGCATTGCAGGTCATTTAACTTTTAGGGTCTGTTTGATTGTAAATATAGAATTGAATTGAATTGAAAACGAATTTCAGATAATTGAATTGTCTAGAAATTATTTTCCTGAAATTTGTAAATTATTGTGTTTGATTGATATAATTTTCCACATGGAAAATGTTGAAATAAAAGTGTTTTTTGGTGTTCGTTTGGCTCTGTTTTACATGAAAATTGTCAATTAAAGTGATAGATTTTTACTGATATCGGGGATGAAACTTGTTTCCATTGCACAAAAAAAAAATTCAAGATAATCATCCATATTTTGATATTCGTCTGACTTTGTTTTACATGGAAATTGTCAATTAAAGAGAAATATTTTTTTTTGCAATAATTCTTAGAATTTATTAAATTTGCCAACAAAAAAATAAAATTATATATATATATATATATATATATATATGCGCTACAGTAATCGGGAAAACCAATTCCCACCATATCCCTAAAAACCAAAAAAATTTCGAAATTCAAGAAAAACAAGAACTTGAATTCTATGGAAAAATATACCCATCAAACACCTTAAAAGTTGAAAAATATTGTTGAAATTCCATTTTCCATGAAAAATTTGGATGTATCGAACACACTCTTAGTGAAGTTGTATCAAGTTCACCCGTTTTTAATTTTGTACAATCAAGCTGCCCAATTTCGTCCACTGTAAAAAGTTTAGCTAATGTAACCTGAATATTAAAACTAAAAGATGATTGAACCGGGTATTTCCAAGTCATCCAATCAGAACTCTTAATATTAATTCTTTCACATGATGGGTAAAATTTGATTTTTGACATGCCTAAAGTTGTCGATTTTACATGTTGGCTGGTCGGTTCACACCCTAATTGCACTTCACTTATGGTTTTATCATTCCCTAAACTTAGAATTTGAAAAACGGGCCTTCATTATAATAATGCATGCCAGATGAGGATTTCATCATTTTCAATTTAAAGGTATATTTTGTAGTTAGGCCCTTGGAAAAATAAAAATAAAAATCTTAAATTAACCCTAAACTTTACGAACAACCAAATAATAATCGTAATATATGAAATTTCAGCGTATTACAAACCTTCTTGAAAATGCCTACCAAGAACAAGAATCGCAAGAGCTTAATAAGTCAAGAAAAAAGCAGAATTAACAATTTGAATGGTCGAATCATTATTTTTAGATTCATTGAAATATTGAGTGCCTTATTTGAATTTGTAATATCCAGAATTTCGTGATTTAGAAATTAATGTTGAGCTTGTTAGGTTTTATATGAGAATAATAAGTATAAAAATTGGTTACAAAGATCTGTAGGCTCATTTGCAATATTTAAAAAGTTTAAAGACCAAAATACAATTATAAAATATTTGCATGTTTTGTATGTACATTGAAATAAGTTGTTGTGAGGTTAATTATTACGGTGAATATATTCACTCCACAAATTTTATTAACTACGCCATATTATAATTAAAATGAATGTCCTTAAATTTTGTTCATTTTCGTACTTGTATTCTCAAATTTCTTTCCCTCATATTTTAAATTCCAACCTTATTTTAACTAAGACATCTTATTCCTGATAATGACCAAAAAAATATGTTAGAATTGAATAAAAAGATGTATTTGTCATCTGGATTTTTTTAATACACAAGGTAAACAATGGTTCCATAAGTTCAACAAAATATTTTCCACACATTTACATAATATTTGAATAAAAAAATAGTTATCAAATACAAGACATATTAATTACTAGAAAGTTAAATATAAAAACGTAACGATAAAAAAAGTTGGAGATATAAGTGCAAAATTTGAGGACTTTAATTACAATTAAAATTTGGTGCAGTTAATAAAAACTGTTGTGTGCAGATAACTACCCTAATTAATACTTAATTTTTTTTATTATTATTATTTTTTTTTTGTTGAGGTTTAGGCAATGTTTTAAAGACTGGATTTGGAACCAACCTAGAAAATTGAAAAGATAAAAGTCAAAGGGTCGAATCGGAGACAAACAGGGGTTGAATTGGTAGTTGAAAAAAAAACCTTAAGATAATAAAAAATTAATTAATAGGCCCTTTATTTATTTAATTATAAAAATAAAACACAATTTACTTGTTTCCGCTTGACTGTCCAGCCGACTGAGATGCCTAAGCCCAAAATCCCTTATTGCCATAAAACAATTTCATAGAGAAAGTTGGGATAAATCGGATTCATGGCACAAACCGCTTTCTTCTATATTTTTCAAGAGCAATTAGGATCTGGAAGTCGATCCGAGACAGAAAATTTCTTTTCTCGTGTCGAAAGAGTAATGATTTTGGATCTGTTGGTCAAAAATTCCTAAAATGAATATAAGGAGAAATGGTTTGTTAGTCTCCTAATTCAGTGTAACAACCAGCCCAACAAGAACATGATGTAAGTCCACGAAATCAGTATTGCACCCAGCCCAACCACAAGATTGTTATTTGGCATTCATCAAGAGCATTCTAAAGTTGATAAACATTGTACTCATTGAGTTCTTGTCATGAAATATTGGTCATCCGTTATAAGGATCGATGATAATCATGTTTTAATGGTTATACTCATAAAGTTGTAACGGTATGAAGGTCAAAAGTCATATTCTAAGGCCCTATTTGATTCACATTCTTTATAAAAAAAAATGCATTTTTAAACAGTGATTTGACATCATTTAACCACACATTTTTCAATAAAATAATATTACACGTAAATTCAGAACTTTTTCTTAATTTTTAACCACATATTTTTTATCAATACACTATTTAAAAATGCATTTTTATGAAAATAATCTGGCTCAAACAAGGGTTATATGAAGTACTAGGAAATTTTGGGCTCACCGAATTGGAATTTGATGGCATGATTGTTTTTGATATATGGATTTAATACATATTATTTAGAATTGTACAAAGTTTTGTATCCTATTTAGGATTCACCTTATCCTTTTCCTCAAAGTTTAAGAATTGGTCGTGACTTGTTACTAGGATGGATTGTAGAAGATTTTGCCAAAAGGTTTAGAGAAAGAAGAAGAAGGTAAAGTCGGAAGAAGGTGATTAATATATATTCTTCAGTGTGGAAGTCGAAAAGACCCCTGCATTTTTTAGAATTTCTGAAGGAGTTAATGCATGCTCATTTTCATTCTTCTCGTGTAATTAAATCACAAGAATTCACGTGGCATGGGCATCAAATACAGTAAAATTATTGGAGTTAGACATTGGCTAACACAGAAAACTTTTTGATTTGTGTGAGATATGCCATCAAAGGTTACATCTTGAATTAGAAATGATTGAATGGAATCAGCGGCGAATCCAGGATCGAAATCCAGCTAGGGCGGGTTGACCGTTGATCTTCGACAATCGTAATAGTTCGATTGTTTAATAAAATTTGGTTACATAATATTAAAAGTTATTCAATATATATGTAAATGAACTAAAACGTCAAAATCGTATACATATGAAATTATATTTCAATACAACCCAAAATGGTAAAAAAATATATATATATACAATACAACATTACTCAGTTACTCTGTAACTGTAAACTTAGAAACTGCATTCTGCGAGATCTCATGACTTGAAAACATTGCAATATTGTCTCATTCTCAAGTTTTTTAAAAATAGCTTTCTCCACATAAATCACCAAATTGTCATTCAACCAGTCTATCCCATTTTGTTGAATAAATCGCTCTTGATTAGATTCATAACAGAAAATACCCTTTCAACACTTGCAGTTGCCACAGGTAATATCAAAGCCAATGTGAGAAGCCTATAAACCAATGAAAAATAACAAGAACTTCTAGTTGCAACCAACTTCTGAGCTATACAAGATATGCTATTGAGATTAAAGAAAGTTTCGTCCATTCTCACAAGCAAAAGAAACTTATCAAGCTGAGGTCTAAGTAATAAAAACTCTTCACTAGTGAAGTCCAACGTATAGAACTGAGCAAGATGTAGCAATTTATCCTTATCGAAGGTTGCAAATGAATCTCTTGGACTTAAACATGAAATGCAAGTTAAGAGCTCAGTAATTGTTTATGGAAAACAATCATTCAATCTTGCAAGATTGAGTCAATCCCATGACAATACAAATCAACATAAAAGTTATGAAAATAAGCCACCTGCTGAGCTACACGCCTAGGTTGACCTTTCACTACTACAATATCTTCCATATAGGGCACTAAAATATGTCTATCAACACAAAACTTAATCACTCTACTCAACAAAGTATCCCAACCATTCTCTTCCAGGTTCTGCAATGCACATTTACACAAATTCAATAACCTTATAGCATTCTGAATATCCTGGTCATTTTTCCGTAAGGCTTGTGAAAAGTCGTCTGTAATTTCCAGAATTTCAAACATAAAATGGAGACTGAACACAAATTTAAAATCTTGCATGGCATTTATCTGTTTTACAGCCGAAGATTTTTTATTTGAATGTATGCCATCTTCAGATATATTTTCAAGAACATCTATGATAGCATTAAACATATTAATGAAACGAATAATTGTCAGTAGATGTGAGCCCCACCAAGTATCACCTGGGCATGCCAAACTCATTTCTTGAAATTGACTACTTCCACTAGTAAGTTCCCCAATATTAAGCTTCCCCAGAATATTAGCTTGATAACTTGTTCAAAGAGTATCTACACGCTTACATGATACACCAACCAAATTCACAATAATAGCAAGTATGTCGAAAAAATCACCAAGCATACAATTCCTATGTGCCACAGATACAATTGTCAACCGAAGTTGGTGAGCAAAGCAATGAACATACATAGTAGGTGAGTTCTCTCTTAAAATTAAAACTTTCAACCCATTGAAATCGCCTGACATATTACTTTCTCCATCATAGCCTTAACCTCTCAGGCTATATATGCTCAGCCCATATGTAGAAAACATTGCATCAATGGCATCCTTCAGTGATTAGGCACAAGTATTAGTGACATGGGACATACCCAAAAAACGCTCCTTCACTTGCCCACTCTTGTCAACAAATCTCAAAACAACTATCATTTGTTCTTTCATAGAATTATCACGAGTCTCATCAACCAAAATTAAAAACAAATAATCACCTATCTCATTGATAATAGCCCTTGTCGTCTCCACGGTACAACAATTAACCAAATCATTTTGGATGATTGGTGAAATCATTTGGTCATTTTTAGGAGTATTACTAAATAATACTTCTTTAATTTCCTTACAACGAGCTGCATACCAGTCTAGTAACTCAATTAGATTTCCTTTATTAAGAGACTCTTTCGATTCATCATGACCACGAAATGACAATCATGGCATCAAGGGAAGTCTAGTGCAATCTAGCACCGCAGTCAACCTGGTCCTATAAATTTGTTGTTGACTACAACTTTGGCTAGAAATAATGTAGGAGATACTTTTCTTTTGATTCATCAAATTGATACACTTTGCAAAAACTTGATTATGAGCACTATCAAAGAGACCGACATGATCTTTCAATGTCTTTTTGTGATTCCAATCCTTAAAGCCGGTCTTAGTATACATATGTCCACCCCCTCTATCGGGTTTGCACAAATAGTAATGCAAACAATACGTCGGCATCCTTTTCTATACTGTATTCCAACCAATAAAATTTGGAAAATTATTCTTTCCGAAAACATCTATTATCATTCCCTATTGGTCTTCTTGGAAAATCATGTCCATATGGTTAACAATGACCTTCTCCAAGTATGTCATCCTAAAATCATCTCTAATATTAGGATCATATGACTCGATAGAGGGTGTATCCCTAGATCAGATACAAGACCATCTACTTTGAATTGAGTCCGAGACTTCTTTTATGTTATTTAATAACTCTTGTGCTCGACTAGAATAAGTGGCGGGACTAAATGCACAACTAGAAATAGAAGAATTGGGTCTGGACTTTCGTTTTAGTTGAAAAAAATTGTTCCATAATCCGAAAAATGTCCCCAAATTATTTTTCAATTACAAAACATTAATTACTTTTCAGAAATCACAATTCGCAAACATAATTTCATAAACATAAATTCCCAAATCATTAATAATTCCTCATCGAAACATAAATTACTAATCATAAATCACAATTCGCAAATATAATTTCGTAAACTTAAATTCCCGAATCAATAATCATAACTCATAAAACATAAATTACTTATCATAATTCATAAATCACAATTCGCAATTTTTTAATTCCCAAATGAATAAATCATAACATATTTAACATTAACTTAAGTCACTGACCTGAGGAAGGAATCATTTAGCATTAATATTGGCTCCAACCAGAGAACTTGCTCGCCAAGTGGACAAAGAATTTTGCGATTTTGCTTAAAATTTGGACACTCTATCAATGTCTATGGGGGATGCCAATTTCACGCCTAATTGATACCTTTAATTTTAAAAATGGTGTTGAGCAGTTAGCACATACAAATTACAACACAATAAAATTAAATTTGCCAATTTACCAGTTAGCACTTAGCACATACAATTATACACATAGGCCGCGAACCGGCGAACAGACGAAGGAAGAAGTGTCTCGTCACTCTCGTATGTAGGTACATACCTCTTTTCTCATTCATTACAGTGAACAAATCTTGGCAGAACAAGTCAGAAGAGGAAGTGTTAGACCAAAACTAATCCGAACCAGTGAACCACTGTACTTGCTAATTAAATATATAATACAAATCTGGGTAGAAAATCCATTTCTAATTAAATACATAATGTCATAATAGTCAATAGACACTGAAGAGTGAAAACAATTTGGTGAACTTATAATTACACTTACACGTGACGTGAATCGGGGTCAGAAAAAACCCTTAAATCCAAATTTTAGATAGAAATTTTACATTATTTTATATTACTTAAACATCAAACAAAATTAACCCATTAAACAAACACACAAAGTCACAAAGATAAACAATACAAAAATATAAAAATTGACCATATCTGAGTAGGGCGAACCGACAATCTGGTAGGCAGCACTGTCGTTTCTCATGTGTACTATGTAGCCAGTGTAGCTGTGTAGGGCAGGGGCGATTGCGACAAAGGAAAAATTGAAGAAATTGAAAAAGGGTTTTTGCAATTTGGCTTCCCTCTTCAGTCTACTAGTAGCGTTCCACGATTTGGGAGAAATGGGATCGGTTGATTTTATGATTTGGGCATTTGATTCAATTTTATTGACTAGTTGGACTTTGATAAGTTGGATTCTTTTCATTTAACAATTGGGCTAACAATAGGAGGTCCAAAATTTGAAGCCCTACCCACATGCCACAGCACAAAAAAATAAATAAATAATAAATAATAAAAAAATAAAAATTGCCCTCTCGTCTCATTTTCCTCCTTCCTTCTCTAGAGACCAGCGACGAAAGACAGATAGACTCTGACGCTTCTGCAACTGGCACTACTCGGCGGCTCTAAAGATTTCGGCGGAGCTAGCACGCGCGGCCACGCCCCCCTCGTTGGGTGCTGGCTCTGTGCTTAAATGGAATGTAGATCCAACATGTATACGATCGACACGTGTCATATAAGATGTCAAGCCCATCAAGGGTAGAAATGATAACATGCTCTCACAAGCATGGGTTCTAGTGATGATGATAAAATAAAATCCTCTCTCAATTGTGAGTCAACGAGGTACTCGATCGACATGATGCATGATGAGTTTGCACTTAGTACAACATGATCGACTTAGAACGATCGAGTGTTGTGGGTTCCCCACAAAGAAGTCGATGTGGTTCGCTATTAATGCAATTGACGTCAACTGTCACTCCCATGTTAGCATTACTCTTGTGAAATTTTATTAATAGGCTTTTGTTCCTTCCATGATAGACAAAATGTTCACTCTTTCTACCATTAACCTGTCTCTTTTGGAAAAGATTCTAACGCGCTATCTTTCTCTATGAAAGAAAACAGAAACTTTCAATTCTTCAAAGGGAGATTTTAGGAAACTAACTACTCAGAAAACTCTTGAAAATCAGCATGCGCAATTCAGCTTCCATATATATAGCCTTTGTTTTGTGAAGATAAAAATCAGATTTTTCGTAAAATTTGATAAAATGTATTATTGAAAAGTTTTGAGAACCATAAAATATATATTTAAAATTAATTTTTAATTTGACTTACCTTAAAATTTTAGTTTTAATCACTATCAAACAGGAACATATTATATGTTTGAGTTTGATATTCTTAACCTTCTTAATGTACAATTATAACTCTACCAAGTATAGTGACGGGTTATGTCCCTCTCTTAAGCAAACTTTTCCGTCAATGAACACATTGTCAATTCAATCATGCTATAGGTAAAGAAAATTTTAACAGACAACACAAGGCGTGAAATCATTGGGAGATGGAAAAAATACAAAAAAACAAGCGAATTAGATTTTGCCACATCTACATCTGTATAAATTCGGAAATTAAATCCCAGTACTTAAGGCTTTTTCCTTGTCAATTTAGAGCATAACAATTCGAGTTTCAAAATTCCATCTACTTTAAAAATGCGAAAATCTTGTTAAATAAATTTTCAGCACGGCAAGACAAAGTGCTCGTTTTGTGGGAATTAAAATTAGATTTTCAATAGATTTTGATAAAAGTTTTTGATATGTACGATTGAAAAATTGTGGGATCCATAAAATATGTGATTAATGTTGATTGTTTGACTTTCACTTAGATTAAAGTTTGCTTTAAATCAATACCAAATTGGGATAAAATGTGGTCCCACGCAATGATTTTATTTAGTCAAACGATACTTCAACTCTTCGAATATCTGCTTTGGAACAAATTAAGCACAAAATAACGAGACAAAGGCTGCTAAGTATTCTTTGTACTTTTTCCAAGAAGGCGTTCCAACATTGCTAACAAAATTACTTAAAAAGTCTATGAATAATAATTGTGGCTTGGAAGACTAATATATAAAGTGGGTGACAATAAAAGAAAAAAAGTTGTTGAAATTTTGAATAGAAATAATTCAGCGAAAGACAGCCACGTAGGGGCCATTTACAAATCCCACACGCAATCAATCATGCAGAGACTGCTGTTCCAATAACAAGAATTTGGATAAGAGTCGGTGAAACTACTTCTAAAGTTCTCAAGGAATATTTTACTGAAATTCACTCGATTTTTAGAATTCTTTATCAAGTTATCTATAATTAACTTTATTGAAAGAGACAAGATTCGGTTCAAATACCATAAAAATAAAAAAAATCTAATACCCTTTCATTTCTTTGTATTTTCTCTTTCATATTAGATTTCTTAATTCGTCCCGACATGACTTTTTAGAACCGGTTTAAGTAATGTGCGCAATACAAAATTCGTGATGCAGAATGCGTTTGATTCATCTATTGGTTTGCACCGAAATGACCTGGACGAATAGGGAAATCCCAATTCATTAGGCCTTTCGATACAATCAAATAGAAAACCCCACTACAAAGAAACATTTCTTCCAAGTCACAAGGTAAGAGTCATTTCCATTATCTTTCTTTGATTAACTCTACTTGAATCCATTTTCTTTTTTTATCGACAAAACCCGTGCTCCAATATTTGTCCAATTGAAACATCTGAGGGAATCAAGGTTGGACTTATTGGATCCTTAGCAATTTAAATTGAGAAATTGATGCAAGTTTTTCCCTTCTTAATAGATTTATATTTGAAAGAGGTTGACACAGTAGGCCAATTTAATTGGTTCTTTGCACCTAGTTTTGGTGTAGCAGCTATATTTTGATTTAAATTAGTCACTTCATCAAATTTCGAAAATGCAATTGACAGTAACTGCATGAGTAGAAAGACACGTCACATAAAATTTACTTCAAACTATAAAAACAGCACGTCATTGAAATTTTTTATATTAATCAAATCGTGTAATTTATCTTAGGTGCCTCCACTGAACGCAATGGAAGTTTTTATATCAAGTAATTGAGTATCTGATTTCAGAGTTATCTTGTTGACATAAACTAACTCTAAAACGCAATTTCTTCAATCCAAAACGTTGATATTTTAACATGTACTATACATTTGCATGTCTGTGGGTGATTAAACACCATTCCATATGGAGAGAATCCACTTTATCAGGGTGGCCCGACACACACCTCGGAGGTGTGTGTCCACCCATCGAGGTGGAACCTCGACATTAGGTGGTGGATGGTGCGCCGGCCCTATTGAAAATTCAGCCTTCTACATGGCATTCTGTCTAGTTTTATTGTCCATCACAATAAATTCCAATGATCTAATTGTGATTCCAAAGTTCGTAGGATGGCCGAAAATGACTAGTTACCAGCTACCACCAACCTCAGGACAAAATAAAATGATTATGCCACCTTCCCTTCAAATTGTTTATTTATATGATTTATGGACACATCTTCAATAATTGTTCTGCCACGTACATTTGTGTTTTTTGTTTTGCCTGGACATGATTTCAATATCAAATAATTTAAGGTCTTTTAGTAATAGTTTTAAATTAATGATTTTTCATTAAAGAATTTGACGTTCAGAATGTGATAACAGCATGATAGAATATTCTTCTAACAATATTTGTTAAAAAATAATTAGCCATACATAACTGACATGTTTGACATGCAAAATTAGATATGATTGAATGTCAATATTAATTAATTTTGACAATCAGTAAAAACCTTGCATTTGCTGATGAGAGGGGAGTAGCTGTAGTGGGATTGAACCCAAACATGGGGGAAGGGGGTGAGCTGGTTTATCGTATAATAAGAGAAATGTTGCACATATTAGGGCTCGATTGCTGTGAAATATAGGCACAAACACCTCTTGTCCCTTGGAGGGGAAGAGGTGGAGAAACGATCCTTGGCTTGCTAATTATCACTTTGAAAAGAACCTATTTGAAAACAACGTAATACCACATTTGACTCAATGGCTTCCAGTGATTTCAATGAACAGTC
>NW_019229866.1:25524-28387 GCF_002742605.1 Olea europaea var. sylvestris
TGTAATTTATCTTAGGTGCCTCCACTGAACGCAATGGAAGTTTTTATATCAAGTAATTGAGTATCTGATCTCAGAGTTATCTTGTTGACATAACTAACTCTAAAACGCGATTTCTTCAATCCAAAACATTGATATTTTAACATGTACTAAACATTTGCATGTCTATGGGTGATTAAACACCATTCCACATGGAGAGAATCCACTTTATCAGGGTGGCCCGACACACACCTCGGAGGTGTGTGTCCACCCATCGAGGTGGAACCTCGACATTAGGTGGTGGATGGTGCGCCGGCCCTATTGAAAATTCAGCCTTCTACATGGCATTCTGTCTAGTTTTATTGTCCATCACAATAAATTCCAATGATCTAATTGTGATTCCAAAGTTCGTAGGATGGCCGAAAATGACTAGTTACCAGCTACCACCAACCTCAGGACAAAATAAAATGATTATGCCACCTTCCCTTCAAATTGTTTATTTATATGATTTATGGACACATCTTCAATAATTGTTCTGCCACGTACATTTGTGTTTTTTGTTTTGCCTGGACATGATTTCAATATCAAATAATTTAAGGTCTTTTAGTAATAGTTTTAAATTAATGATTTTTCATTAAAGAATTTGACGTTCAGAATGTGATAACAGCATGATAGAATATTCTTCTAACAATATTTGTTAAAAAATAATTAGCCATACATAACTGACATGTTTGACATGCAAAATTAGATATGATTGAATGTCAATATTAATTAATTTTGACAATCAGTAAAAACCTTGCATTTGCTGATGAGAGGGGAGTAGCTGTAGTGGGATTGAACCCAAACATGGGGGAAGGGGGTGAGCTGGTTTATCGTATAATAAGAGAAATGTTGCACATATTAGGGCTCGATTGCTGTGAAATATAGGCACAAACACCTCTTGTCCCTTGGAGGGGAAGAGGTGGAGAAACGATCCTTGGCTTGCTAATTATCACTTTGAAAAGAACCTATTTGAAAACAACGTAATACCACATTTGACTCAATGGCTTCCAGTGATTTCAATGAACAGTCACTACCCGATGGCTCGGCAAAATCATACCACGACGGTCAAAAAAGCGCATGGAAAAGAGGAAGATTGCTAGGTAAAATCTTCTTTCCCAATCGCACATCCATCTCCGTTGTGAATTAAAGGACAAATTACTTTTATTAAGAACACATTCAAGATAAAAGTCTCAGCATGAGAGAGCACAAGACCAAGCACTCGATATTCGAAAAAGAGAAGATCTGGAAGGGAAGGGAACACTTGTTCACGAATTATTTTCTAGTGGACTTGTCTAGAAAGCCGTGCAATTTGAGGGTAAGCAAGGGATGAACTCGTGATTCGATTGAAACTAAGAACCTAAATGGAATTCACGACTCCAAAAAAATAAATGGGCAACGGTCAATGAATTGAATTGGAGTTGAAGTGAGCTCAATTATGGTACGAAAATATTAAATAATAAAAAACAAATCTTGAATTAAATCGGCCAATTCTTACATGATTTGGCCGGTTTATAATATTTTACCGACAACCAGACTAGTTTTCATTTCTTGTTGAACTAACTACTTCAATCTGATTTTCAATTTAGTAATATTAATTAATTTTTATCGAATACTTATAAATTACGTTGCTTCGTGACATCAGTGGCTAGGCTATCATTTTGTCGTCTTAAATTAAGGTATTCATTGTCTCATTTGTTGAAATCTAGTACTTGCTTATAATCAAAGGAAAACATATATTTACGTTGTCATTTAGTGGAGTAGTTGCGTTCTAAAGTCTTAAAAACTAAATTAAAGTAATTATCACGAGCTAAGTGTTTGAATTAATTCTAGTCAAATTTTGGGAAAAATGATTTCAACCAGATCATATTTATATGTGATAACGTGTCGAGTTCTATGATATACAACGCCTTTACGATATGAAAGAGTGAAAATAATATAAATAAACAAAGATGAACAAAATAAAATTTGTCAATTATATAATTCCTTACGTGTGTGTGTATATATATATATATATATACCAAAAGAGGGGGGTCCCTGAAAAAGAGGTTATTTCAAGGATATTTAAGGTTGTTATAAGGGGGTTGTTAAAACAATTATGAAAATCCTACTCAGTACTCTTCTTAATTTAGATTTCTTTTTCTTTTGATAAAATAATATCCCTTTTTTTTTTTTTTTTTTTTTAAAACATGCCATCTGAGATATATGAACTTGGGCCTAACTCCATTCTTGTAAGGACACCACTGGCACTCCCTTAACAAGAATTTTTAAAACAGTGATCCCTTTCCCTCTTCTATGCGTCTCCTAGCCTCTCCACTGGGCCTTTACGCTTTGAGAGGTCACTCAGGGCTTATTTTAAAAACAGTTTAAACTTTTAACTTGGAGTTAAGACATGCTTTTATCATATACTCAGTATGAAACATAAAATTCTTTACAAGAATTATAAAACTTTTAAAAATTAAAAATTTTTATAAACAAACATTGTTCTTATAAGATCTGGAACTAATATTAACTATTAGTACCATATCTTAGAACTATAAAAATACCTACTGGAATGATCCATCAGTAGTTTAGAAAAGAAAATATTTTTGTGGGATATTTTTCTATCTAAGAATAAGAATAATTAAGAATTTCCCTTTCGGGAAGGAAAGAAAATTAGAACATATTTGAGAGAAACCAAAACTTTGTATTGTATATTTTTTCTTGTGTATTTACAAATGAAAGAATGATCTCCTTTTATAGGAGAGAAAAGAGAAAGGAAGCGTTTTTCAAAAGCAAGGAATCTTTGCTTTTTTCAAAACGTCAAAAAGAAAACAGTAAAAAGCTATACTATCAAATCTTACTTTAT
>NW_019229866.1:30482-33375 GCF_002742605.1 Olea europaea var. sylvestris
TATATATATATATATATATATATATATATAAATTTTAAGTTGGCCATCAATGATTATTTTTCATCCATTTAATCGCTATATTCTGTACTTCTTCCACAATTAGTCTCAAAACTAATTCTTGCTGGTTTAAGAATATCTTGATAACTATAAAAATTCCCATCCATTTGTTGGGCTTCTATAGGTTCCTTAGATTTTATAATATATTTTTCTGGTATAATTCTTTTATTAATTACACAATGACTACATCCTGAATCTATTAAACCTAGACAATTTATTTCAAAATTTTCTATTCTAACATAACATTTTACTTTAATACTTTTTAATTTTTCTGAATTACAAAAAACTTGAACTAATTCTGATTCAGAGATAATTTCTGGACTTTTTCCTTTTTTATTTATTTCCAAAAATTCTATTTTCTGTAAAATATATCTTTGCATATCTTCTAAGTTTTCTATTCTTTTTCTTAATATTTTTATTTCTGATAATTCTATTTGGACTAAATCATTCTGATTTTCTTCTTCAGATTCTATTAATTCTTTTTGTATTAAGCATTGTTTACATGCTTCTAAAAAACAATCTTTACATTTAACTCTTAATTTTTTACTAGGATACCATTTACATAAAAAACATGGTATGCTATCTGAACCTGTTTCTTTTACCCATTTATGTTTACATTCTAATTCTATATCCATAAATTCTAATTCTTCATCTGAATCTGATAAATTTTTTATATTTGAAAATTCTTGTATAAAATTTTCAAAATCTGATTGTTCTTCTATATTATAATTATTATAATCTTCTATTGAAATAATACTATAAACTGATTCTTTATCTGAAATATATTCATCAATTTCTAATAAATCTTCATTAGTACATTCTACAAGATTACTTCTTTTATCATTATTATTTATCCTTTTTGGACATGTTTTAGCTAAATGATCTATCTCTCCACAAACATAACAATTTAATTTATTAGGATAATTTCTTTCTGGTTTATATTTTCTTACATGTTTATTTTCATCTAAATAAGGTTTTCTTCTATTAGATTTTCTAAGATAATATTTTTTCTTAAAAGGTTGACTAGTTTTTCTTTTATCATATTTTCTTTTATTCTTTTCTCTAAAATTTTTACCATAAGTTTGGGGTGTATAAATATCTTTACAGAATTTATAATCTGTCTTTTTTAATTGATTTTGAATTTGTAATTCAATACATTTTTCTTCTAAACATTGCATTATAAATTGTGTTCTTACTCCTATACTCCATAATTGATCTGGTTTTTCTAAAACAGTTTTATTTTCATTCCACTTTTTTGTTATTTCTAATCCTAAAGGACCTGGTAATTTATGAAATAATTTTTTTCCTAATTCTTGATTATAAGTATTTCCTGATATAGAAATAAGATAATAATATTCATTTAAAAATTGTTTAACTTCTTTACCTTTAGTCCATCTATTTAAACTAAGTTGTTCAAGATTTCTAATAGCTCTACTTTGAATATTAATATGTCCTGTATTTGGGTCTGATCCTGTTAATACTTCATGTATTTTACTAAAAAAATTATAAGGATTATTCCCTAATGCAATAAGTGCTTCAAATTCTGGTTGTTTATCTTTCTTATAAGCTTCCCATGTAGCTTTAGCACTTTCTCCTAAAAATGTTTTTAAATATCTATACATTTCTAATGTTTCCATATTATCTGATAATCTAATATAATGTCCTATTATTGTATTCTTCCATACTTCTATTATATTATTCCAAGTCTGAGGATCATGTGCTGTAATATTTAATAACTGTGGTTTATGTGGTGTTTGAAAATCTATTTTAGGTTCTAAAGGTCTAACTTTTCTTCTAGCTATATAATTTCTTTCTTTATCATTATAACTTGTATAAGGTGTTCTAGGAGGATGACCAGCTAAGTATTGAAATTGTTCTGGTTCTGTTTTAATTCCCATATTTTCATCTACTAATTCTTTATGATTACTACTTTCTGAAATTTCTGTCATATTATCAATTTCTTCTGTATTAATTCCTACTCTAATATTTTTAAAATTATCATAATATAAATATTCTATTTCTCCTATTTGTTTATTTAAAAACAAGTGATCTTCTAATTTTAAAAATTCTGTAGGAGATAAATTCATTTCTAATTCTTTAGGATATAAAATTCTATCTTCAGTTTCTATTTCTACTGCATTAAGAAATTCTTCTGGTTTTTGTTCTTCTTCATTATTATTATATTCTGTTTCAAAATCATTATTTCTATTTATATGACTATAATTACCAAACCTTAAACTAGTTCTTCCATGTAAGTCTTTATATGTTATAGCTTTTTGAGGAGCTAAAATTGGTTCTTGGTTTTCTAGGAATTTTTCTAAATCCCATTCTGATCCTGCTAAAAGTTCTGAATCATAAGTTTTAGGCTTAATCATTTTTATTCCTTTACTGCTCATTAAGTTTATTACTTTATCTATGTATAATTTATATTTTGTTTGAGAATTATTGCTACATCTTCCCAAAAATCCTATACTTATTAATAAATTTTCTCCTGAAACTACATCTTCATATCCATGTGTTTGAATTCCTATTTTAATTTTTTCTGAAAAATCTTTTATAGTTAATAAAAAATCTGGATTACAATATATAATTCCATTATTATCATTCATATCTACTTCTGTACTAGCTATCATACTTTTTTCCATATTTTGGATTCTTTCATCATAAATAGTTAATAAAACTTTATTTCCTAAATTTTTTCTCATTAATCCTTTAATTCCTATTACTATTAATCCTAGATGCATAAATCTAAAATTCTTTTTTCTTAATTCTTTTTTAGATTCTTCTGATATTAATGATAATTGTCTTACTTGACCATCTAAACATTGAATTGATA
>NW_019229866.1:33706-34126 GCF_002742605.1 Olea europaea var. sylvestris
AGTCTAATGAAAAATTTGTATGATCTGATGAATAATTATAATCTAAATTATCTAATTCAATTCTTAATTTAAGATCTGAAATAAAGATCTGATCAAAATTATTTATAAAATATTCTTCTCTAAATTCTGAAATTAAAGATCTATATAAAATCTGTTCTTTTAATTTTAAGTGTAAATTTTTAGTTACTTGTAATATAGCAAATAAATAATCTATAGATTTATCCTTTTCTAAAGAAACTAATTCTACACCGTATTCAAAAATCTCTTCTATTTATTTATAAAATGTAAAACTATAGAATATTTTTTCTAAATCTACAAATAAGATTCTAAAAATCATATAACAAGTAAAAATTTCTAAAAGAAATTTTACCTTTTCTGAAGTCTAAGTAAATATACTGAAATCACCAGCACCGGAACAAA
>NW_019229866.1:34340-83822 GCF_002742605.1 Olea europaea var. sylvestris
CATGCCATCTGAGATATATGAACTTGGGCCTAACTCCATTCTTGTAAGGACACCACTGGCACTCCCTTAACAAGAATTTTTAAAACAGTGATCCCTTTCCCTCTTCTATGCGTCTCCTAGCCTCTCCACTGGACCTTTACGCTTTGAGAGGTTACTCAAGGCTTATTTTAAAAACAGTTTAAACTTTTAACTTGGAGTTAAGACATGCTTTTATCATATACTCAGTATGAAACATAAAATTCTTTACAAGAATTATAAAACTTTTAAAAATTAAAAATTTTTATAAACAAACATTGTATTATATATATATATATTCAAAAAATGGACAAACCGGAAATAGCAATCCTTGATAGATTGATCTATTATTGTACTTATTGTAGTCTATGTAGTACAAGAAGTTACGTAGTACCTAGTCCAATTATGTATATATTAATTAGTATTGTCTCATTTCTTCGAGATACGATTATTTTTCAGTGGTTTAATCTTCTGTTATATACATTGATCTGTTAGAATATTTCACTAAAAGAAATCACAAAAGTCGTTATACAAAATTTGTTTTAGTAAAAATCTAAAGATATATTCATCGAAGCATCAAATTTATTGATAATAATAAAAAAATAATTTATTCCTTAAAAGTAGTATAGCGAATAATAAATATGCAAGACTTAGCTTTTGTCTACGCATTGGTTACAAAGTAGTTCCTTTATATCTTGTGCCCATTTTTGTGAAGTAGAGGGTAGAAAACATCAAACAAATTACTTAATTATATTTGTTTTCTGTTCAAAACTTCTATAATCCCTTCTTATACCGGACATAATCTCTAGACCCATTTGGCTCTCAGAATGAAATGGAAACAACACTAAATTCAATGAACATTCAGAGAGAACCAAGAAAGTAATAAATATAATTTCAAACAAGGCCATCAGAGTACAAGAATAAATTATGGAACAACAACCCTAGATACACCTCTAACTATATATCATCTTGGTACAAATAACAAATTCATCTTTGACCAACTTTCACTTGCAGATATTACAATGATTGTGTGCAAAATTACAGGCAAAGAGGTGGATGCAAACTGGTCCAACATGTAAAGATTTGATCTTTGTAACGCTTTTAGGTCCTTATTGGTAATTAAACTAATTTCCCCGACAATTCGATTCTTGGATCTTGACCTCTGGAAGCCTTTCTTTATTCTGTGTTTGTAATGGAATGCTGCAATATGAAAAATATAACAGTTAGACTAATGATTTTAGAATTTTTAGTTTGATAGATATTATACATAATGATATTTGAACAATTACTTACATGACTGCCAGAGGAAAACCACGAACTTCTTGACGATTAATAGTGGGTCGGAGGAGGTGGAGAAGCATATATGTAGACTGGTGGGGGAGGTGACTTCACAGGAGGGGGAGGTGATGTGTAGTAGTATGGTGGTGGGGAAGATGGTGATGGAGGAGGTGGGGATTTGTAGATGTAGGGAGGAAGGGGTGAGGGAGATGGTGGCGGTGGGGACTTGTAATAGTAAGGTGGTGTGGGTGAGGGTGATGGTGGTGGAGGAGACTTGTAGTAGTATGGAGGAGGAGGAGATGGTGATGGTGGTGGGGGAGATTTGTAATAGTAGTGCGGTAGAGGTGAGGGTGATGGTGGTGGTGGGGACTTGTAGTAATAGGGAGGTGGGGGAGATGGTGATGGTGGTGGTGGAGACTTGTAATAGTAAGGTGGTGGCGGGGTGGGTGATGGTGGTGGTGGAGATTTGTAATAGTAATGTGGTACGGGAGAAGGTGATGGTGGTGGAGGAGACTTGTAGTAGTATGGAGGAGGAGATGGCGATGGTGGTGGTGGAGATTTGTAGTAGTAGTGTGGTTGAGGTGAGGGAGATGGTGGTGGTGGGGACTTGTAGTAGTAAGGAGGTGGCGGAGAAGGTGATGGTGGTGGTGGGGACTTGTAGTAGTAGGGAGGCGGGGGAGATGGTGATGGTGGTGGAGGGGACTTGTAGTAGTATGGAGGATGAGGAGATGGGGATGGCGGTGGTGGAGATTTGTAATAGTAGTGTGGTAAAGGTGAGGGTGATGGTGGTGGTGGGGATTTGTAATAGTAAGGTGGTGGTGGTGAGGGTGATGGTGGTGGAGGGGATTTGTAATAGTAAGGTGGTGGTGGGGAGGGTGACGGTGGGGGAGGAGATTTGTAGTAGTATGGAGGATGAGGAGATGGAGATGGTGGTGGTGGAGATTTGTAATAGTAGTGTGGTGAAGGTGAGGGTGGTGGCGGTGGCGGGGATTTGTAAATGTATGTTGGTGTTGGTGTTGGTGGAGGTGGTGATTTGTACTCATAAGTAGGTGTGGGTGGCGGTGGAGACTTGTACACATAGGTCGGTGTTGGTGGCGGTGGAGACTTGTATACATAAGTAGGTGTAGGAGGTGGTGGTGACTTGTAGTAATATGTTGGTGAAGGTGGTGGAGGAGATTTGTATACATAAGGAGGGGTTGGTGGTGGTGGAGATTTGTATACATAAGTAGGCGTTGGTGGAGGTGGTGACTTGTAGACATAAGTAGGTACTGGAGGAGGTGGTGACTTGTACTCATAAGTAGGCGTGGGTGGCGGTGGAGACTTGTACACATAGGTTGGTGTTGGTGGTGGTGGAGATTTGTACTCATAAGTAGGTGTGGGTGGCGGTGGAGACTTGTACACATAGGTCGGTGTTGGTGGCGGTGGAGATTTGTACTCATAAGTAGGCGTGGGTGGCGGTGGAGACTTGTACACATAGGTCGGTGTTGGTGGCGGTGGAGATTTATACTCATAAGTAGGCGTTGGTGGAGGTGGAGATTTGTATTCATAAGTGGGCGTGGGTGGTGGTGGAGACTTGTACTCATAAGTAGGCGTGGGTGGCGGTGGAGACTTGTACACATAGGTTGGTGTTGGTGGTGGTGGAGATTTGTACTCATAAGTAGGTGTGGGTGGCGGTGGAGATTTGTACTCATAAGTAGGCGTGGGTGGCGGTGGAGATTTGTACTCATAAGTAGGCTTTGGTGGTGGTGGAGACTTGTACTCATAAGTAGGCGTGGGTGGCGGTGGAGACTTGTACACATAGGTTGGTGTTGGTGGTGGTGGAGATTTGTACTCATAAGTAGGTGTGGGCGGCGGTGGAGACTTGTACACATAGGTCGGTGTTGGCGGCGGTGGAGATTTGTACACATAGGTCGGTGTTGGTGGCGGTGGAGACTTGTATACATAGGTCGGTGCTGGAGGAGGTGGGGACTTATAGACATAAGTTGGCGACGGTGGTGGAGGAGACTTGTAGTAGTACGGAGCCGGGGTCGGCTTCGGCTTCTTACATTCCTCATATGGAATCTTTGGAGCATAAGCAAATGGTTTAGCATAGAGCACAACTTCATACTTATCCTTGGATTTCACCTTGAGCTTGGCTCCCTTCTTTCCCCAGTGAAGATTTGTTGGAATGTTACACTTTGATCCCTTTGGTGGTGCATGGAGTTTAGCCTTGCATGCCTTTGCTCCATAGTTCCCATACTTAAAACCTTCAACTGTTATACTGTATTTTCCATTAATTTTTGTTTTTCCATATGCCTTAATTTCCTTGTCACCAGCCTTGCATGTCACTTCCACAACAGCACCTGTTTCATGTGCGCAAAATTAATTAACTAAAGTTGCTGCCAACCATTTTAGAATATATTCTTGGACAAATATTGCTTGCACAGTAACCAATAATATTGTCCTTTCCATATTGTTAATTGAAGTAATAAATATTAATATTACAATATTTTAATGCAAATTGTAATTAATCAAATAATACTTATTAATCGGAATCTCTTTACAACAAGATTGGATCATAAATAAAGCCGCAAGTTGAGTTGGTCATGATGATACAAAATGAATTACATTTATTATTGGTTAATTATATAATTTACATACAATTACTCAATCATTATGCAACGAACTTTGAAATTTGAAAATAGAGATTTACAGACAATCATTGCTGTAAGAAATAGTCCAACAAATTCACTTTCATTGTTGACCATGCTCAAGTCATTTTTAAAATAAAATTTTAATTTCAACTTTAGTGTAAATTACAAAAAAATCTTATCAATTTACAATTCAATGTGTGATTTTTTTATTATTATTATTATTTTTTTTTTTCAAATGCAGTTTCGAAATTGAGGTAATTATGAACTGGAAATTATTGAAGCATGCAAATATGTAAGAATAAAGGAAAATTAATCAATGGGAATATAATAAGTTGTACCTTTTAGGTGTTTCTTGTTATGGGACTTCTCTGGGTAGGTCCAGTCATAGCATTTGAAGCAGTATACTTTGCCTACTACCTTGACAACGAAAGGATGGTGTGGTGGGTAGTGGGGAACTGGTGGTGGTGGAGGAGAAGTGTAGTAGTATGGTGGAGGTGGAGATTTCTTTGGTGGTGGGGGAGACACATAATAGTATGGAGGAGGTGGTGATTTAACTGGTGGAGGTGGAGAGGTGTAGTAGTATGGTGGTGGTGGAGACTTCTTTGGTGGTGGGGGAGACACATAATGGTATGGAGGTGGTGATTTAACTGGTGGAGGTGGAGAGGTGTAGTAGTATGGTGGTGGTGGAGACTTCTTTGGTGGTGGGGGAGACTCATAATGGTATGGAGGAGGTGGTGATTTAACTGGTGGAGGTGGAGAGGTGTAGTAGTATGGTGGTGGTGGAGACTTCTTTGGTGGTGGGGGAGACACATAATAGTATGGAGGAGGTGGTGATTTAACTGGTGGAGGTGGAGAGGTGTAGTAGTATGGTGGTGGAGGGGACTTCACTGGTGGTGGTGGAGAAGTGTAGTAGTAAGGAGGAGGTGGAGACTTAGTGGGTGGTGGTGGAGATTTGTAATAGTATGGTGGAAGTGGTGATGGTGAGGGGGGTGGTGGAGATTTGTAGTAGTATGGTGGTGGAGGAGAGGGTGAAGGTGGTGGTGGCGATTTGTAGTAGTATGGTGGTGGTGGTGAGGGAGAAGGTGGTGGTGGAGATTTGTAATAATATGGTGGATGTGGTGAGGGGGAGGGTGGAGGGGGAGATTTATAGTAATATGGTGGAGGTGGTGGCGGTGACTTATAGACATAAGGAGGTGGTGGTGGTGACTTGTACACGTAAGGTGATGGTGATGGTGAGGGTGGTGGAGGAGATTTATACACATAAGGTGGTGGTGGAGATGGAGAAGGAGGTGGTGGTGACTTGTACTCATATGGCGGTGGTGGAGATGGAGAAGGAGGCGGTGGCGACTTGTACTCATAGGGCGGCGGTGGCGGCGACTTGTACTCGTAAGGAGGTGGTGGAGATGAATAAACATATGGGTCAGCCGAAACAACACTAGAAATCGCCAAAATGGCCAATGCCACTAGGAATTGTGGCAGCATACGGCCCCTTACGGGGCCGCCGCCCTGTGTCGTCATTTCTCAGCCAAAAGAATTTACCAATTCCGGACAATTTCGACCTCAACCTCCCTTTCTGTCTTGTGACAAGGATACAAGACAAACTCTCCTAGTATATTAGTTAGAAAGTGATGAGTAAGTGTGTTCAATAACTCCAATATATAGAGCAAACTATAAAGATTAGCTGTTGTTAGAATAGGGCTGTCAATTAGTGACCCATTCAATTGATTACAAGTAATTTGAACAATTTTATACTCTTAGCAGCTGGAAAATTAATTATTTTAAGTCCATATTCGATCCACTTGATTTTCTCAATTTATTTCTGTTATGGACAAGTCACCTGCTACGTACACAGTTTAAAAAATTACAAACTTGAACATGATTATACTTTTAATTTTGTTGACACCACCCATGCATCTTCTTATGAATTGCAAGACTATACATTATTTTGTCTTGAGTTAATCATCAAGTTCATTTCTTTTTATATAATTTCGAAAAGAAAATCGAATCCCAACTACTTATCTTGCTTTGTTCGGACAATTGAGTAACGACCTTTTAACAAGTACGATATAAAAGAACCATGTTCGTCGAACGTGTAATCACGCAAAATCCGTCAACATTAAATTTCTTCATTTTCTTTACTATATATGTTTAATGTGTTGACAAGATCCATACACCTTCTTCTCAATTGCAAAACTACATTGTTTTGGGGTTGAACCCCAACTTTGAGGGCCCCCAACGCCTCGTCCCTAGAGCTTTGTGAGGGACGTAAATCGCGTGATGTGTCCCAGGAGGTCAGAGAATAAGAGTTGAATGTACACTGCGCTTACAAGGAATCCAATTTCATGTCTCAGGAATCAAACCTCCACACTGCGGCTGTCAGCAAGGCGTGGGATAACATCACTCCTGTCCTTTACACCACTGAGTTAATTATACAGTTCAGTTATTTCTGTATAATTTCAGAAAAAAAGGGTTAAACACCCCAACTACCTATATTGCTTTGTTAAGACAACTGGATAACAACTTCTAACGTGCGGGACATAAAAAGAATTGTCTTTTTAACTTGTATGTTTATTTTTTTGTACTTTCTATCTATCTTGCTTGATTACGCAAAATTCATCTCCATTAAATTTCGTCATTTTCATTACTATATATTTCCACATTTCATATATATTTCTAACTTGTCGTTAACTTTCACGTACCTTCTTATGAGTTTGCAAGTTTATACGTTAATGTTTTATCTTGATTTTAATCGTTCTAGATATTTTCCCTTTTTTTTAATTATAAATTTCCGTTGTGTCTATATGATTTCGTAAAAAAGGTTAAACCACAAATTCCCATATTGCTTCGCTAAATCAATCCCTCGGGACATTAAAAGAATTGCGATTTGTTGAGCACAATTGCGACGCTCGTGATTTAACCATTTCTTCACTTTATTTATAAATATTGGCACTACTCCTCCACTAGGATAGATGTGTACATAATGGTATTTAGAATTTACATGTTGTCACAATATATCGTAGAAATCCATGTGATTTCTCAATTATGAGATGTGCATGTGGAAGCATTCAATCATTTTTGCAGCCTTTTCTTGATGTAATCATAAAAGGCAAAAAAGAAGAAGAAAAGTCTATATTTGTGTTTGAATTAATTTAGGGGTTTTTCTCAAGAAACTATAATTTCCAGTTACTTTCAATTACAGATATTTTCCACACACTTTTGTGAGATTGATTGTTTGATAAATTAAAGATTGGAAATTCCCCTCTTAATTTGTTTTTAATCGTATAGCCTAATACAACTCAAACAATTAGAAAAATGAATAATAATTGTTTAGATAGATTCTAGATAATTTTTACTCGTTCATGTCAAATTGTCGTTGATGAGTAACCTTACAACTTGAATTTACAATTTTTGCTTGCTTCAATGCAAAATCAATTTTGTAAAAATGTTATTATATTCATTTTTTAATATGTTTACTTTCGAGTAATATATGAAAAATCTATTTTTCTCGTAAAATGCCAAACATAAAATTTCAATAAATATGTAATGGTAAATACAATATCTTCGCTTGCTCTGAAGCATAATGTGTGTTCTCAAAATGTTTAAATTACTAAAATGCTGGTATATTTCGAGTAAAAATACAATTTGATTTTAAAATTTAAAAAAAAATAAAACAAATCTGCGGATATTCATGAAAACATGAATATTTGGTAATTAATAAATATATTCTGGCATTTATTAGGTTAAAAAATGATAAAATAAAATATGACGCAAAATTAGAATGCTCTGTTGAAAAGTGTCAACCCGTGGGCGGTCCTTAATTATGCTTTAACGTAGATTGTTAAATTAATTAGAGATTAATTATATATTATTTTAGATTATTTGCAATCCATAAGGACGACTTGGTTTAAGTATTTAAATGTTCTTACTTAATAAATGTAAATACAGATTCTTTAATCATTTCATCGCCTCGACGTAAATTAACACTAAAATAATGTGCTTTGGATAAAATGAAATCAATAAAATAGATAATTTTCGACAAGATTTACATGAAGATTTCGCACTTTGGAAAAAAAACTCGTAGGACTCTTCATTGACTTCACGTGAACATAAGATAACATGTTATGAAGATTGCGAAAATAAAATATTTATTGCTCATGGCATGATAAAAGTTAATCGGTCATCAAGAATGTGATTGAAGACTATCGATGAATAAAATAATTGAAAGTTTGAATTTTCTTTAGTTATTTTCCTTTTCTTCTTTTTGTATTTATAATTGTCAGCCACGTTATTACCTTAACTAGTTGTGTGATAACACGTGTATTAAATATGATTATACCTAATAAAGCTTGAATTTTCAAGTTTTTTTGTTATCTTCAATCTCTAGATCGAAAAGAGCAGCAAAAATTTAATAATTTTTGAATATAGACTAATGTGTACGAACATAGACATATACATATGGAAAAATTGCATATACGGTCCCAATATTGATCACTTTTGTCATTTTAACCCCCAAAATCTTTTTGTGATTCCTCAACATTCGACTTTTTAGGTACATTTTGTCACTACACAGAGTTTCTATCCAAAAACCTGTTAAGTTGATAGGAGTGCTTATGGAAAGTCACTATTTATTTCGTTCATGTTAGAAATATTGAAATATAAAAGAGCGAGAGGGGGGAAAGATCTTCTTTCAAATACTGCCCTCAAATCTTTATTGCCCTTGCCGACTCGAGACAGACAACACCACCACAAAAGATGGTTTATTTCTCATTAGAATGGAAATTTTTTTCCTAGAATGCGCAATTTTGTCATTGCAATTGATGGTAATGAATTTTTTTTTTTTTCGGTCTCTAAAGATAAGAAATGTAGAATGAACCATAAAATTACTATCATGATCATGGTATTTCTTAGTGTCTCTCGTCTTTCTATTGCCAACGTCTTTAAGAATGCGTTATTTAAATCTAAAGAACCATGGTTATTCGTATTCATAACATTCTTAGCTGTCTTTTGGACCATGTTTATATGGCTTGAAGTGCAAAAGTGATTGATAAAAGGATAGGGATCCACCTGCAATTTAGCATATATGTCTAATATTCTCATTTATTTCACATTTAAATAATGAGTTGTGCTTTTAAGCACGCCATTGACTGTAATAGGAGAAGAAAAACAAGCCAAAAAGATTAGTTGGTGCCAGGCATCATTCATCAATTAGGGTCCTTGTCCATGCCATCAAAGTGAAATTCATCTCATCTTTTTTCTTGCTTTTACTTTCTTGAGAAGATTGAAATTTTTTGCAATTATAATAAAAAAAAAAGTGAAGTTAGCGACAAATAGTCACTAATTAGATTTACTAAAAGTATCATTAGACATGATCGCACATAATTGCTAAGGAAAGAGAGATCAGTCGAAAAATTCAGCATAGAACTCGAGTCCGTTACTTAAGTGCACTAGCGATGGATTTCTTCATAATTAGCAAAGTTAATTTTGATATCCTAATTGGGGAGATTCAAAGTTCGCAAATAATTAAAGTCTTTTGCCATGGTTAAAACTACCGCAATTAGTTTTAAGGCATTATCAATGAAGTTAAATTTTTGTAGATGCTAATTGAGGACATGTGAGTCACAAGTTTAATAATTATTAGTCCTTCAGAAGAGCCTCTCATTCTCGGACCTTAAATATCTTAGTGTCACGTAATAATTTTTTTTTATTGAATCTAAACATTATTTATATGCACATTGCAAAAATTTTATCTATTTATTTGTTCCATCGATAAAGCGTCATTTCAAAATTATTAGAATGGTAGGTTTTTCAATAAATTTCATTTTCTTCATGAAGGTGTTGAAAGATGTGACAAATGTTTTTAGAAACCTCTAGAGTGCCACCTAATATTATCTCAAAACATTAATCATATTCTTTAAATCTCAATTTCATGCTACAAAACTTTCAACATATTCATTTTCATAAAAGGCATTTTGATTTGAAAGTTATTCATATAATATGGCATTATTTGTGAGCCCATGTGATGTCCTAGAAGTTAAGTCATAATATATCCCTCATGTCACCATCCACAAGACAATTATTTCTGTTTAATTGCATGATACATCCCTTCCAATTTGGAAATTTAGATATAAAAGTTTTTGTGTTGACTAAATACACAAAGAGATGGACTAGAAAGTACAAAACTCGATGGGTACTATATACATTTTATTTTTTAATTTAAAGAAATAATTATGTTGAAATTTGCACGCCACATTAAGTGAAGAGTAATGTCTGACTTTCTCGCATATCTAACATATTGAGTTTTTGGAAAAATCTGATGGTACAGAAAAATTTTCCATAGAAAACTTACAGACACTCACATGTAGATCCTATGTGAATTAAAATATTGTAAAAAATAACTCACACACCCCTGCATGTGTGTATTCTGTACCACTTTTGTACACAATTTACTATACGTGTAGCTTGACTCTGAGTTTTTGTATCTGGATAGAAGTTTGTAAACAACTTGTCGTGATGGAAATAGTTATGCTTAATAAGAGAGCAATCACATAGAAGAAATTGAAACGTCCTTTCAAAAATAATGTGAAGAAGACGAAAACGAGTTAATATCATAAACCCAAATTTGGCTGCAAAACCTTTTTCTTGGTCACAAGCCTAATGGGAAATAACAAGATAAATGAGAAACATTAGACAATATCAAATTACTACTTTAAGATGAGATCAAGCCAACTGATACTATAGATCAGAGCGTGTATATTTGGCTAAGCTTAAAAAAAATGCATTTACAAGTGAACAAGTAAATTTTAAAGTGAAATGATTTGTTACTAGTCAAAGCTGAAATAAATAAGTTATTTATTCTTAAAAGTAATTTCTCCTTATGTCAAAATAAAAGTCTATTTTTGATGACAAATAAGAAGTAACAAATTGAGAAATGTTCATAAATAGACGTTACTTAAAAAATAGAACTTAGTTTTGATGTTTAGTCAAATAGCTATACTATGAGACTATACAACAAAGAAAATTTTAGCCCTATACAGTGTTATAATTGAAGAGTTTCATACTCTAATATAGGAATAAGGAACCTTGGGAATTGACAGGCCTATAGAAAAATAGATTTTTTATTTTTATTTTTTTTTAATAAACAAGGTGGTGAACAGCTGCTAAGAAGAATATGTTCATATATCCAACACTAGAAGTTCTACACCTTAATCTAATAATTAAGACGACAATATTATATAAAACAAGTTGAAATGTAGGAATGTCAAAAAAAAATTCGTCCCTTATTCATCTTGCGTTTTCTCGCCTCAAATTGTAAACAAGGCGGTGATGAAGAACATGGTCTCCGCTCCAAATACCTCAAACCCGTATGAATCCTTTTATTCTATTATATTATATAATTGTACTTTTAAAAATAAAAATTACATTAAAATTTAAATAAATAACTAAACACGATAAACAAATTTTTTTAATCATGCACCACCTCTCGAAAATTCTCAACAGGACGGAGATGATAATGATAGTTTGGACCCTTCTTTTTATTCCTAAAACGCATACATTAACTCTTGAAAGTTCTTCCAAAAATGCAAACATTAATTCTTGAAAACGAAGTAAAAATTAATTCTTGAAAACGAAGTAAAAATGATCGTTTTTTCAAGTCGATTAAAGAAAGAGAATTAGTGCATTTAAAAATATTTTGTAACCCTCACCTACCATTATTCCCTCTTTCTCCCTCTTCCTTTGGAATCTGTGAACTCTGATGATTAAGTTAATTTTTTTCCCAAGTTTTCGTGATGATTAATTTTTGCAATAAACTATTATGTTTGTTCCTTTGTCGGATTATGTCAGATCAAAAATTTACCAAGACAGCTTTGTCCTACACATAAACCGTGTTTCACACTGTCTTAGGCCGATTTTGTGGGCACGGTCAACACGATTACTTCTTCAAATTGCATTTCTTCTGAAATGCGACAATAGAAATAATATCCTATGGGGGTTTAGAAAGTGATTTGGACAATGCTAAGAACATTATTGGAGACACAAAAGGACGTATTTTAACATGTATGGCAGGATTATTCAATATCTATTAACTAAATACAAGTAATTAAGAGTAATTTAAAAACAAGTTCATTAAAAGTTAAAATATTTGGCATGGCCACATGGCCCACTCTTTTTAATGGAAAACAATTAATAATTAATTAAACATTTTTTTCTCTTTCATTAAAAATTGTGTTTATTTTTGTGCAGCTACAAATATTAGGTTTATAACACCCGGTTGATCTCTTATTTTTAGGGAACATGGTCAACATATCTCAATTTCTCTCATGTTCACATAGCCTCTTCCTATATATATGGATAAATCGTTAATTCATGTGGCCTTGTCTTGTGATGGGGAAGGTGGTCGTGAGCACTCTGACAATCAAGTAAATTTATTTTGGATTAAGCATATGGATGTGGGAAGTGCTGAAGATGTGAACCATGATATAAGGGGTTCGAATATGAGAGTACGTAGAGAGTATAAGTGAGAGAGAAAAGTTATAGCTTGAGTATATAAAGTTGTATTACCTTCAAATGACATTAAGTGTGAGCTTTTATAATATTAGAGAAGAAATAATAACCGTTAGATGAAGAAACAAGTGGTGTCATCTTAACGGCTGAAGCATCTTATAATAGGCTTCATTCTATCAAATCCTAGGCTCAGTTGCATTTAATATTATAACCATTTGCAACCCTATGACATAGCTTGTAAGGACTAAACTTGATATTTTGTTTGTTTTTTTTTTTTTGGATATCTAGGTATCCCAACTTACACCAGACTAAATCCTGGACCCCTAAGATTCATGCCCCTAGAACCTTGGAGGGGGTAAATAGCGGGTTATACCTTAACTGGATCACAGGTTCCCTCCATTGCCTGTACACTTCTGCGCACAAGAGACCCTCCTCCACAGTGATTGCTCCATACCAAATTTTTTGACCGCAGGTTCCCATCAGGAATCGAACTTTCCACCCTGCCGCTGGAAGCAAGACAATGTTGATTGATCCATCAATTGAGCTGTGCCCCGGGGGGCCTAAACTTGATATTTTGACTTGGAAGAGTGGTTACTACAGTGAGATGTTATATAAATCAATTAAATAAGGTCTTGTGCAAAAGATCCCTGCAATGCCTCGCATCGAACCGGTTCGCCTCGCCCGTGAGGGTTCAGCTCCATTCATAGGGGTTCGACCTCTTCATGGGAGGTTTGAAGAATTGGCTCACGGGTTTGGTGATGCGGAGTGTGGCTTGGATTCGTTCATTATGTGGCTGTCACGTAGTCATCTTATAAAGCCTTGTTGGAAGAGGCGAAACAACACCTTTATGACGTGCTTGATATATAGGAAATGAGCATGATCAAGGAGAGAGACATAAAATGACATTTATCAATTGCATTACTCGATTCTATTTAATACAGTACGGTAAACTGTAACATCAAACAAAGTTAGAATAGAGTGAAAAAGTACAAAATATAAAAAATAGTCATGTCTAATTCACCATATCAAAATGTCATTAAATGACATTTGTCATACTGTAACTTTACATAGCTAGCAAAAAGAGTGATAGGCAATCGGATTTGTTAGTTGTTCTACACAATGAAGTGCAACCAAAATGTCACTAAACCATGATTGAAAAGAGGGACACAGTGAAATTCATTAATTGCGTTGTTCAGTTAGTCTAATGCAGTATTGTAAACTATAAGAACAGACATGGTTAAGAAAAGCGAAAACCTATAAAATGTCAAAAATTATCGTCTTGTCTAACTAATCGTACCAAAATGTCATCAGATGACAAATTTGTGATGGAAAAAATGGTATGCAACAGTATTTGTTGGTTGTCCAACCTAACGTGATAATTGAATTGGACTTTAACCTCAAGATAGTAAAGTTTTTACCCACACAATTAAAGAAACTAATAAACAAATTATAGTATAATTTAAGAATTAAATATTCCAACGGATAAACTCATTTTAATGGAAAATAATTACTTATTGTTAAACATTTTTTTTCTCTTTTGTTAAAATTGTGTTTGATTATGTTCAGATCCTCATTAATCTAAGCCATAAGGGAATCCCTTAAGTCTACGAAACTGTCTTGTGTAGCTACAAATTGAACACGATTCAAAAGAGGGCCGTACATTGAAATTTATCAATCGCAATTTCGATTGATTTAACGTAAGACAGTAAACTATATAAGATCAGGCATGATTGAAGAAAAACCAAAAATTTATCGTTTCTCGCATTCATGATTTAATAGAACATTTAAATAATAATACTTCCAAATTTAGATATCTAAATTTTGAGGTATTATAGTTTGCTATCAGATATCAAAGTTATAAATAAATTAACAAAGTGTAATAGCTACGTCTAGGTGCATCAATTGTTTAAATCACAAAAAATAAGCAATGGGTATGTACAAGTTTTAAATAGATGGTTATGACTTAGGAATCAAGCACATTGAATTCGTGGCTAGAAATATCTCCATTCGCCATTCGAAGGAAAATTGTTAGGATCCAAGGTAAGTAAATTTCCATTTATCTTCATGTGTACTTTACATTGTTAAATGTATAAATGTGTTTCCAAAATTTTTTATTATGTAAAATTGATATTTGATTTTTATATTTTATGTCATTAATGCTTTTCATGACAAATTCATGCGAATCAATGCATTCAAAAACATACATGAAGTTTCAAGGTATAAAAAACTTAAATGAGTTAAAGAATATTTTTAAAAATATATATCCCGATTTCTTTTATCATGAGATATATATCTATGCCACAAAAGGTGTGAATGAAAAAGGTAAGGCGTACCCGATTAATGTTCAATAATAACGTTAATATTAACTGCTTTATGGTACTACTGATAGGACGAATAAAGTTCCAAATAATAATTGTTCAATACATTCTGATGGGTTAGGCAATACACTTAGTGAGTTCACGATATTAATGTTAAGTTTCTTTTTAAGAAATGAAAGAAAAAGATGATACATATTGATATATTTTTATATCATAAGCATGGACCATATGCATAAGATTTGTTTATTGAGTATTTGCTCATTCCACGCTATTTCTCCCCATTTTCAGATTATGAAAGCAAAATGATTCGAGGTGACGACTTGCAATGACACTGACTCAGTATTATCACATTTAAATATTGAATTCGTTTTATAAATAAAGTTAACATTCAATTTTATTGTCTTATAATTTTATTAAGCACAAATTATTTTTAAAAAATAAATCATTATGTTTATTAATGTGAAGAAAAATTTAAATCCTTTTGCATTTATGATTTGAAGAGAAAATTAAATGATAATACTGTCAAATCAAAGTGTCTATATTTAGGGGTGTTACATAAGCATTGACCTCTTTTTTTGTACCAATGACGTGGATAACATATTCCAACCCCACTCTCGTGCACGCAAGTTGTCTCCAACACACTTGGACGAATTATTAGTCTAAGGTATGTAAGATTGAATATGGGATGTGAATTAGACGTGAGCCACTAAGGTATTCGAGCATCAGGGGTGTATGAAAAATATACAAGAAAACGAGAGAATATCAAAAAGCTTTTTTGTATTCAAAATTACATCCCTACTTTAATTACAATAATTGAGTTCTTATAGTAGTGAGAATGATGTGGGAGCCTTTGGATGAGGAGGTGTGTGCCTTCATCTAAACAATTTGGATAATGCTCCTATACCAGGCCTAATGATAGAGGCATTCTCTCCCATTTTTTCTCATCTCGACGGGTCCTATGATTAAAAAAATTCCCCAAAAAACCCACCCCACCTCGAACTGTGAGAGGGGCTGCACTACTAGGCCTCTTACAAGCCCGGTAGTGTAGCATGGTCTAAACAATTTAGGCATCCCATTACAGATGTCCCATCAAATTTCCTAGGTCATGTAGCATTTAGCCTCCGTTTGGCTCCCCATTAATTTTCATTCTATTACATTTCATTTTTTTCTCTTTTATTTTCAACCACACAATCTTTCATAAAATAATATTAAACGTAAATCGAAAACTTTTTCTTTTTTTCTCAACCACTCATTTTTTAAAAAAATACTGTTCTACCCATTTTCATTTCTAGAAAATGGGGGTCAAACAGGGCTTAATGTATCTAAGAAGGCAATCACTCCCTAAGTCAGAGCATACAGATAAGGACCATGTTACATTCACCTAATGATTTACACAATCTTTTACACATACAACACGTGGCGGCTCCCTAAGATTGTGTAAATCTTTGTGTACAAATAGTTTAATCCTATAGATAATAGGCTAACAAGACATGACATTTGTTTGCTGCAGGTTGTCATGAGAATTGTACTTTAGTTGGAGCGTAACCACTTCAACCAAAACGCCTCCGCTTTGCCACTTGTTGACATTGTGTATGTGTCTCTTTACTGTGATTCTACGTGGACCACATGGACTTCAGGTTCAGCCTTGATAGCTAGACGTAATAATAAGAATAAGAATTGTCCAAATTCATTAAAGCCAAAAATGTTAAACGAAACAAAATTTGTCGGCTGTCCAATATGGTGCAATGGTGAACCAAAATAAGATTTACTAATCACATATATTCAAGGAATTTTAAACATTCTAGCTAGTTGTTTATTGGATTTTTGACTTTGAAATAGTAAGATTCTAATCCCATAAAATCATAGAAATTAATAACTAAATTAGTAGCACAATCTAAGCAAAAAATTCTGCATGGCCATGTGAGTGAACTTATATAATTAGGTGCATCATGACTTCATACACCCAACATTATCGGCCTCTTCTTATTATCAACGGACAAATAGATTGAGAATAACCCTTTTTTTACTCTTTTTTTTCGATCCTCCGCATATAAATTTGAATATTAAATTTGTACTAATTACCAAATCTTGTTTAAAATAAAATAAAAAATATTTTGCGGTTAAGATGCATTTGATTACGAGCATGAAATTTACAAAATAAATAAATAAATAAATTCTAAATAATTCAATTGCCTATAATTCATTTGTATGAAAATATTAATTATATGTATTTGATTGATTTAGTTTTCAACGTAGAAAATATTATACTTGTCAATTTTTTATTGGTAGATATATGAGAGAGAGAAAGAGAGATTGAATTACTTAGAAAATAAAAACAACCCATTCCTAAAAAAATATTTTCTTTGTTTTCAAAGAAAATATGACCACGAAAGAAAAAATTGTCACTAAATACCCCAAAAGTAAGAAATTGGTCGGAAAATACATTTTTCATGGGGAAAAAAAACTAATCAAATACACATTAATTATTTTATACTGGTCAACGTATCCTTTGGGGAAAAATAATTGGCTTTACGCTAGTTGGAATATGTGATCACAAGGCACGTCTCTTCCTTGATCTAATTTTTATTTCTATTGGTAGATGGAATTATAGCATTTATTATTTATAAAAAGTGGAGACTTCGAGCTAAAGTCAGCTAAAGAAATGTAAATATTAAGTTTGACTCTTATTTGGATATATTTTGTATTAGGGTTTTTTCCCCACGTTATAATTGAGCTAGATCGTCATGTTGATTATAAATTTAATTGAGCATGTCGTGTCAACAATAACAATAAGCCGTTTGTTCAAAAAAGCATGTCATGTTCGGTTAAGCTTCAAATGAGAGAAAAAAAGTAAGTAAAGCCTAAAAACTTTACATTTTGCACTAAAATTTTCTTATAAAGTCACTTTATACTTTGTCAAATATGATCAAATACATTTTTTGAATTTCATCTTCTTCAGCCTTTTTCAATACTTGCGGAATCAATTTCTTATAATACGATAAAGTTGGTAGTAAAGAATTAGTGGACCATTGACATTTCATTTTCAGGAACATGATCCAGTGCAGAGGCTTCTTCTACATAATTAATTATTTTTCAAAAGGTATAAGCAATTTTTTTAATTATTTTGGATGGATAATTGTTTCTTGATGGGACCATATGACGGCTTCACATCCCATGGTGAAGACGATTAGAACATGCGTCCATGGGAAAATTGACGATAATTAAGGATTGAACATGTGGCCATTCCTAAGTCGTTTGCTCGGGTTTTAAAAAGAATCAATTCAATACAGTTTAAAAGTCTCAATGTTACTCTTTCTTTATCAATCTTAGCATAACATTAGTTTTTTATTTAAATTTTTGGAAACTAGTCGACCACGATTTCAAAAAATAAAAATCCCGAATTCAATAGCCTTCTTGGATCAGAAACAGAGCCAAGATATGCATGAATCAAAGTTGTGTTGTCTTAACATACCGAAGAAAAGAAAAGAGACTTAAGAATAACGATTAATGTTGAAATTTTATGAAATTTTAAACCTCATGAAATTGAAAATCTAATTATTTAATTGTTAAGATCCTCCATGTCAATCACCAAGAGAATTATTGAATGCATAACATACCTTAATTCTTTGAAAATGTTTCTTTAATACTGGATTTTGATTCCGAATATTGAATTTTGAAAAGCAACTCGCAATCCTTTCTTGATTGGTTCTTGCTTTCAATTTTGATTGCCTTGTTCTCGAGTTTAATTGCTTCAATCAATTCTTCTTGATTGTTAATCTTTACAATGAGTTTTTTATTTTCTTATTCAATATGTTTTCTTTATTAATTCTTGTGTTGATGGGATGACACAAAGAATGAGAAGTTGTATATGAATTGGGGATCATAACTATATATATAGTTTTCATATGTATTTCGCCCGTCATGAAATACAATTCTAAAAAAATATGGTATCTACACATAACTCAACCCACACTTTATTTAAACGTCTTAAGCTCAACAATTTAATGCTTTATTATATCACTTTGATATTGGGCTTCACTTTAAGATAGCTTATACACAATTAACTACATATGTAGATCCACATGATAAATTAAAATTTCACCAACAATTTTCCACTTGGACCACATGTGTTACCTGATAACTATGTATAACCTTATGATGCTAAAACTTTTGCCATCATAACCAAAAGTACTTCCAAACAATCTCGTCTATCAATTATGTTAATATAGGATTAAAGCGGTTTTCATTACAAATATCAGAACTAAATCACCAACGGTCTCGTATATCAACACAATCAAATGATATAAATCAAGCGTAAATGTATAGTATGGAAATTACATGTAATGTAATCTAAACATGCCTATTTTTAACTGATTCTATATTATTCTTTAATGAGATCTACTATAAACTTTAATTAGAGTGAAACTGCACTGAATACATTATTTTTAAATGAATCGAATATCTATCGATAAATATATGTACCTAAAATAGACAACTTCTGAATATAGACTCTTACTAAACTAGTATGTCATCAAAAGATTAAGAACTATGTGAGCAATAAGCTCAAGAAAGACATTGGGTGATAGTCCTTTAATGAGTGGATTCACAATTATAGAGTTTGTCATAATATGTTCCATAAAAACTTGAACATTCTTAATCTTTCCTTGACAACCAAGAACTTAATGTCTATAAATTTTGACATCATCGAGCTCCTTTTGAAATATAAGATTGCTATTATTATGGAATAACTAAAGTGGTTTTTAAAATCTATCCAAAATATGCAACCTAATGACATAATTTTTTTAGTCATATTCCATAATCAATATTAGAATACCTAATGACCAATTTGATCTGATTTTCTTGAATGTGATTATGTAATCCTTAGTTCTCTTTTAATACGAAATAACTTAATTAGCTGCTTTACAAATATTCATCTCAGAGTTACTTAAATATTTGCCTAATATTCAAATAATGAATGACATTAAACTCCCAACCACTGAAGCACAGGAAAATTTCTGTATTTTCTTCTCTTTAAGCTTATCCTTAAGGCATTAATAGATACTAAACTTATCTCCCTTAGCCATATGGATATCGCCTAGTTTACATTCATGCATTCCAAACCTCTTAAAAACCTTTTTTCCATGTAGCTCTTTTATAATAATCCAAAAATACAAAAGAGTCGTTATCAAAATGATCCCAATGTATCGTATCCTTAATATAAAAGAGTCGTCATCAAAATCCCTAATATCTTGGTTTTGTACAAAAGCCTATATCATTACGAGGAAGCAATAGGTCATCGACATGTAATACCAGAAAATATGCTTTCCCCACCGAACTTGTGATATACACAATCATCAACTAAATTCATTTAAAAAACAAACGAAATAATTATTTGATGGAATTTGTGATACAATTGAAAGTGCTTAAACTTATAGATAATTTCTTTGATTTGTAAACCATCTGATGTAGCTTAAAATCAAAATGTATCAAAAATACCATAATAGTCATAAAAAATAATTTTATAGAAATCGGAGAGAGTCTTTTTTATGTCAATGCCTTCATTTTGAGTAAAGCCATTTGCAACAAGACGAATCTTATATCTCGCCGCATCACCTTCCGAATTTCTCTTAGTTTTAAACATTCATTTACAACCAATAGACCTCGCACCTTCAATCAATGGAACGAGTTCCCAAATGTCATCAGCTTTCATGGACTTTATATCTTTATTCATGACATTAATATACTCTTGAGAATTATTCATTTTCATGGCTTGATAAAAGTTGATTAATCAGAACTACTTCCATCAAGCCATCCTTATTTTCTTTGGAGAAAGACTATAAAGTCATTTGGAATTGTTTTTCTCCTTTCTCTAGTTGATTTCCTCAATGTCATTTGTTTTTGATGTTGTTGAGTTTATTTTTCCAAAACAATAGTTTGATTATGTATAGAGGATTTTGTAATATTGTCTGGATCCGAAATTGCTTCTTGAACAAGATATGAGCAAGAATTTATTACTGATCCTGATCATTTTCAATTGTAACAGAACACACACACACATCCTTCCTCAAAGACAAAATCTCTTAACTTTAAAACCTTATCTCCCCCTGCAAACTCTGCATCTTCAAGGAATCGTATATTTTCTATTTTCGAAAATTTATCTAATAGTGGGATCTTTAAAATTTTTTAACCCTTTAACAGTTTCTTTATTTGGAACTTTATTAAAAATATAAGTTGCAGTCTTTAGTACTTTTTCCTAGAGAGTTTTGGTAAAGGTGAAATGATTAGTCATACTCCTTACAAATCCTTAAGTATTCTGTTTCGTTTTTTAGTAACATCATTCATGCTAGGGAACCCTGGCATGGTGCATTGTGGGATGATTCCACATTTCTCTAGGAATTTTAACAAAAATCCTAGACATTGTTCTCTTGATCCGTCATATCTATTATAATATTCACCACCACTATCGATCTAACATATTTTATTCTTTTTGTTGAGTTGATTTTCAACCTAGTCAAGTAAGCTTTGAATATGTCCAGTGATTGATATTTCTCTTGATAAGATATGGGTACCATAGTGCAAAAAAGATTCATCTATAAACATAATAAATTACCGTTGACAATTTCAAAAAGTCAAAGGAAATTGCCCACAGATATTCGTATAAATTAGTTCTAAGACGTCTGGAGTCCTATTGACACATAATCTCCTTATATTTGTCTGTTTCCCCTCTATGTGGTTAACTTAATGGATTCTCCTTATATTTAATTTTAAAACATTAAAATAATATTTAACGTAAATGAGAAGAAAAGAAAAGGATAGAATCATACATATAAAAGGGTAAAAAGTAAAATATATTTGTTTTTGTCATATTTTACCTTATAACAATTCTTTTATGTTTTATAAAATAAAAAAAGATGTGAGAGCAAATCATCTAGAAATCATATATTGAATAAGATGAACTTTATCAAATGCAATTTATTTTTCAACATTCCTCATCGTTCTTACTCGTCTTGAAACTAAAACAAGAATTACACATTGGAATTAAGAATGACAACGGGGTTCTCCTAGTCGATCCTGATCTGATATTTGAAATATATTTATATTATTCCTTCATAAATTTTTGAGCAAGAATTTAAATGTCCTATTTTACTATTATGTTTACTCATTTTATTTTTAATTATAACTAAAATTTCAACATATAACATAAAATAAAATAAAATAAAAAAGAGCGGGAAGTGATATTCCTTGTCCTTGCCCCAATTTCCTAGCGGGACAGGACTACAAACTAGGTCATCAATTAACTCAAACACATAGGGTGCATTTGATACTGTTCTCAAGTTGTTTTAGTTTTAGTTTTTAGGGTCTGTTTGGGCCCGATTTTTTCACAAAAAAATTGATTTTTTAACCGTTATTTCACTATTTCAGTTATCATATTTGACTTCTTTTCACACAGGTGGACCCCACTTTTTTCCTAACGGTCAAAAAATCAATTCTCAAAATCACTCCCAAACTGGCTTTTAGTTTTGCAAAACATTGAAAGCACGTTTGATCTAGTATTTTTAAAAATGACTTTTTGAAAATGCATTTTTTAAAAATAAGGATAAACTTATAACATAAAATTCAAAATATATTTTTATTGTTTTTAGTGAAAATTTTGAAACACTCATAACATGAAAAACAAGCGTTCAAATAAAATTTTAAAAGTTAATAAATTTAAAAAATAAAAGTATAAAATTCTAACAAACAAAATTCAAAAAAGAAAATTCAAGAAAAATGAATTCTAAAAATAAAAATGATAAAATCCAAAAATTAAAATTTTGAAAAAAAAAATAAAAATAAAAATAAAATCTACAATTTTAAAAAACTAAAAATTCTAAAAGAATAAAATTATAAAATTTTCTAGAATAAAATATTTAAATGAACATAGATAAAAATATTCTCAATCACATCATCAATTTTAATTTTTATATTTTGAAATCAATTTATTAATCATTTTTATTTTTGTAGATAGAGAAAATATTGTAAAATTTGAAACGTATTTATTATTTCATAATATACTAACATAAATTTGTTTTATTTTTATTGAATAATCAAATTTCGTAAAATAAAATATCATACAATAATTTTTCAAAATTTCAAGCCAAACATATTTTATAGTTTTCTGTTTTGAGGAAAAATTTAAAATAACAAACCAATCCATTTTTTAGCAATTTAAAACAAGCACTTATAAATTATAAATGAATTTAAAATTGAAACATGGATAAAATCAAATAAGCCCTTATTTTTGGAATCATGAAAATGTTTGGAAACTATTCATGAAGGGAAAAATTTATATGTCAAGCGTATTCTTGAAAAATTTACGTGTCAAGCGTATTCTTTATACCATTTCAAAACCCAGGTTGAAAATTCAAAATTCAAGTAGAAATTTAATTAATAAAAAATATTTATTAAATAAATATAATAAAGTCACAGTTTAACAATTATTGGCCACAAATTAATTTATTGACCACATATCATCAAATTAATTGGTCACAAATATTTTCGAGGTCATAGATCAAAAAATTTTCAGGTCACAGATTATCAAATTTTAAGATCACGGACCAAATTTTAAGGTTAAGGACCATCGCCAAAAAAAAAAAAAAAAAAAACACACACCGACAATCAACCCCAACCACCAAGCACCCCACCTTGATCCCGATCCACCGCCACCTCTATCAAATCTCCAACCACCATCTCGACTATCGCCAAAAACCACTAAGATTGTCACCACTAATCACACAACACCCCAACCCACAATCTCACCAACATAACCACGTCTCCTAACACAATCACTGTCAGAAATTGCAAACAATACACCACCGGCACCTCCCAACCTCAACACTGCTACCTAAATCATGACATCGTCAACACCACTGTACTCATGGTACCCCACAAACCAGATTCGAAGCCACCTACCTACCACATCACATCTGAACCACTGCAAATTGATCAACACACCAATGTACACCGGCATGCAACCACCACCGCATCCTCACCCACCATCACCGCAACCAACCACACCATTATCTCACAGCATCGATCTGAGACTAAATGTCGCTGCAACAACTAAGATCTGAGCGTGAGCACAGTTCGTCGCAGCGGCGCTCTTATCCAAGCATCACCACAGCATACGTCAGGTAAATATGGTAGACTGACCAGCGATTGATGGAACCGACGATGAATGATACACAGAGACGATGAAGAAGAATAAAAAATGGGTGGAGAGAAATTAAATGGGGTACAGGGAAAGAGGGCTCCGAGAGAGAGAGAGACGAGGATTTGAATTTGTTTAGGGTTTGTTTGGGTGGCGTGGGTATAAATATATAATACCTGATTTCTGATTAAAAAATCTTCCAATCTGATTTTTGTATTGTCATTTTTAAATACCTGAATTTTTGTAATTTCCACATTCATAAATCGTTAATTTATAAATAGATAAAAATATATACTGAATAAATAAATGACTAGTATTTATTATCCTTAAAATATGTAAGGCCTATTTGGCATCTTTTATTAAAAATTAAAAGGAACATATAAAATTTAAAAGTTACTTTTTAAATTGTTTGATTAATTTTATAAAAATGCATCTTTTAGTTAAAATAAAATTTATAGGAAACTTGTCCAATATACTTTCTTTAAAAGTAATTTTGTAAGAAAAAAGTTATTTTAGAAATTAATTCTCAATTTTTTTTAAATTAGCTCTTTTACAAAATGTAAAATGAAAAATAAAAATTATGTCATACGCGTACATAAATTTTAGGGTAATTGGCACAAAACGTCCCAACGTTTCATGTTGATTGTGGAAAACGTCTATACCTTTCATTTTTTGACATTTTCAAGCCAAAAAATTTCGGCCAACCACCGTCCAAATCACCGGATCTCTATATCACCGAAAAGCCCTCACTCCCCTCTACACATACACTCAATGAGCTTCCATTAATTTCATTCTAATGGTACAAATTCTCCTTCGCGCAGGTTAGGTTTCAATTCTCGATTTCTGAATGAATAACCATGTCCAGGCAACAATAGGGAAGACCTATATGCTCATTGGATGCGCAAGGAGGTGTAGGTATCTCAGGTGGTGGTTCGCGATCATGGGTCCCACCACCGACATAAAAAAATCGCCTGAAAGCTGCACAATGATCGTGTTCAAAGTTCAGCCGATTGGGTTTGATTGTGTGCATTAAAGGATGTTTGAAGACCATGGACAGGGACGTTTTAGTGTGTAGAATCGATCTGGAGGTTGTGTAGGGCATGGGTGTCGCCGGAAGTGAAGATTCCAGCCACCGTTTGTTGTGTGAGTAACCTATTTTGGCTTGAATTTCTAGGAAATTGATTGGAGCTATGACCGGATCTTGGGTAGGTTGTGAAGAGGGAAGTGAGGGTTTCAAGGTGGTATGTTAGTCCGGCCAAAGTGGCGGTTGTGTAGGGCATGGGTGTCACCGGAAGTAAAAATTCTGGCCACAGTTTATTGCATGGGTAACCTCTTTTGGCTTGAATTTCCAGCCAAATTGATTGGAGTTATAGTCGGATCTTGGGTGGGTTACGAAGATGGAAGTGTGGGCTTCAAGATGGTATGTTGGTCCCGTGTCTAAGGTGGCCGGAGGGTAGAGTTTTGGTGGTTCATAAGTGGTGGTTCTAAAATCTTAGTTGTGATGGATTGAGGGAGTATTGTGGATTCAATTGCACTTTTTTAAAAGTTTAGGGATAGGGTTGCAATTTATTTTGAATTTTTCTCTCTTTTTTTTTTGGTTTTTGTTTTAAATAAAAGAGTATAATTGTCATTTTACGTTCCAAAACAGTGAAAAGTACCTTTGGTCCAATGAAAGGTTAAAATAAGGACAAAAATGTCAAAAAATGAAAGGTGATGACGTTTTGCGCCAATTACCCTGAATTTTGGATCGATTGTGGTTGTTAAACCCAACTAAAGTAGAAAAAAAGAAAAATAAAATAAAAGAAAGAATAATTGGGGAATGTAGTAGATGGAACAAATCGAAGGAAGTATAAAGTCGCGCACCATTCAAAATCTAACGTCAGATAAAGCACAACTACGGTGGCGTCTCTCTAGGTATTTCTCTCAAAATTGATTATTCAATTGAAATTTTTAACATTTACTAGATGATTATTGCAGTTTGTGAAGCCCCTTTCGATTTGGTTAGCGAAGAAATTAAAGCATCGGCAAGATGGCTTATGAGTTAACTGAACAAAAAAGTGAGTATTTATTTTTTCCTTTACGTACTAGGATTATTATCCTTTTTTCTTTTATTATTTATTTATTATTATTATTTTTTTGTGTATTGCAATGTAATGATTTCTCAAATGGTGCTGGGATTCTGTGACTGAGGTATTCATTGCACTCTGTATGATAATTTGCAATAATGCTCTGTTTGGACGCTAAGCAAATGCTCTAGCGCGAAGGTGAGATAAGAGGATAAAGGAGAATCTGGGGGTGGGATCACAATTTAATTAAAAGAATAAAACTGGAATTGTTTATTTAGGTTAAAAAATGATCATTTAATCACAATTTCTTCATATATTAATAAGTTTTTCAGTTCTCTATTGTTTGTAGATCTTTATTCATGCTGAGCTCTGAGTAGATTCATATTTTCTTGTCATATAAATGGCAAACAAGCTGGACCAAACATTTAAGTTTCCTTTTTGTATGCAATGGAAATTTCAGAATTGGTTTCTTAAACATTCCATAGTTAATTATGTTTATTGAATTCAACAAGAAAAAGATGCGGGTTTAGTAGTGGAATGCCTCTGTAGAACCCTGAAATTTTATGAGTTGTGTTGCATATAATTTATTTGTCAATTGATAGAAATGCCATGTCTAGTCAAGTCTTTATGCAAGTCAATTTGTTATGCTCTATAGTTAAATAGATATATATGATTTTTCCTTAATGGTTGAGGGACTAAAGTGGAAATAAGTATTAAATTTATAGTTTTATTTAATTGGGGCAAATAGTTAACTATTGAAGGAATTAGAATTACCCTATCAATATTGGGCTCATTTTGAAGCTCACAAGACTTGAGAAAAAGTTTATTTGGATAAGTTAAACTCGAGTTAGAGCCAATGAAGAAAACTACTTAGTTCATAATTGTAGTTTTGATTTAGACTAAATTACCATAGTAATATTTGACTCGTATAATAGCTTATAATTTATCATGTATATTAGATTTGAGAAAAAGATAATTTGGATATAATCAAACTAAATTAAAGTTGATCCAAGAAAATTATGGCTAAAGAATTTTTTGAGAATTATACTATCTTAAGCTTTCACAGCCACTTAAAATAATTGAGAATGGATTACCTTTGTTAATTTGAATAATAAACAAACCCTTTATCTTATTTTCTTTATATTATAACTAATTTAATACTAATCCCATTCAAAATCGATCACTAATTCATATTAGGACTCCATCTTTACCAGGCCATGTGTATAGGCAGTCAAGTGTATAGATATGTATGATATGACCGTCCAGATAATTTCAAAATTTGTTTGATAAATTTTGGTCAAATTCAGTTGCTTGGGATAGACACCACCTCCTAAATGAAGTGATTACCCTTCGATCAATTCATTATAAATAGACACAAGGGATTCGCAGTATTATGTCACATTATTTTTCCTCCGAGTAATTCTTTTGTTCTAGTCTCTCTCTGTTCTTCTATAGAATATTGATTTTTACAAAGAAAAAGGGTGAATATATTAAGTCTTTGGATTTGCAATCAAGAATTTCATGTCCAGCAATTTCGCTCTACACATTCATTTTAAAAAGGTGAAGTGCTTAGTGCTATTAGTGGTTTGTCTACATCTTTTTAATTTTAAAGACGATGTTAATTTATAACGATCCGAGCTTCTTACCCGACTGTTCTCTTACGTTTCGTACGTTTGGGAGGGCATTTGTCTTTGTTATCCTTCACGGATTTCTGTCGCGTTCCCTAGGATTTGAACATACGACCTTAAGTATTCAACTTAAGTATTTATTAAGGAGAGGTTATGTGTTCGAATTCTAGGAAACGCAACAGAAAATCGTGAGAGCTAAGAGGACAGATGCTCTTCCAGAGAGAATAGTACGTAAGAGAACGATTGTGCACAAGGCTCGGATCGTTATAAAAAATGCGCGTTCCTCAGGATTCAAGCACATGACCTCTCCTTAAGAGAGATTTAAGTTGAATCACAGTATCAATTAGACAAGTTATAAAAATGCGCATTTTTTGTAACGATGCAACCTCTACACTCAAGCCATTATATCATATGTATATTTGAATTCTGAAGTTGCGATAAAATTTTGTGAGAAATAAGATAGGCTTAGCTCTCCTAGAGTTGACAGTACAAATGATATAACGGTTTAGGCATAGAGGTTGGGTAGTTACAAAAAAATACACATTTTTTGCGACAATTGAGCCTCGTGTCCTGCCGTTCTCTTACGTATTGTCTATTTTGGGAGGGAATCTTTCCTCTTACCCTCGCGACTGTTTGTCGCATTTTTCAAGACTTGAACACATGACTTTCCGTTAAGAGAGATTTAAGTTGAATTCTAGTAACAATTGGACTTCCCAAAGCGGACAGTAAGTAAGAGAACAGTTGGACACGGGGCTCGAGTCGTTACAACTTTATTGAAGTGTACAAAGTAAACCTTACTCACCTCTATGGCGTCACACACAGTCATCATGTCTGAGCTACAACTTAAGAAGTTATTATGATTAATTGAGAACCATCATTGTTCTTTAATGTTCAAGCCAAATTCCACTCTAAACCCACTCTCATGAACGCCTTCAGAAAGTAGTCAGGGCATCTCCCTCCATCATGTCCACTAGTTTCTCAGTCTGTCACCAAGGGATAAACAGAGCCCTCACCTCTTGCTCTCTAATTCCCTCACTGAAGATTAAACACCACCCCTCTCCTAATCAGCATGATTCTACCACCATAATTATTACCAGCTTCCTATTGGATGAATGCTATGAAGCAACATTATGATTCCTTAATATGAGATCAAAGCTTTAATGCATCTAATTTATAGAAGTTGAAGTCCTATATCACATCTGAATGTAGTTTTAAATTTTGACTTCTAGGTTTTCACTTAGTATGGTTGTGGTTATACGGATGGTGTTGGGTTTCTGGTTTATAAAAGTAGATTATTTGGTGGAATAACTGGTGTTCTGACTTGGAAAAAGATATTAATTTCACTGAAGATTGATGGTGGTAGTATATTTAGTAGTAGGGTTCTTGTGGTAGGTATTTAAGAAGTTGGTAGGGAAGACAATGAGATGGTTCTATTTTGGGTCTTTTCCCCTTATGTAACAGTTCTGACAATTCTTCACACTGGTGATGTGGCATCACGTATCAGTTGGTAACGGTATTTTTTTATGTTCTAGTTGTATGATTAGCATCTTAGCATTGTGGATTGGAAAAAAGTATTGTTCTGGGTGTATATAAATATTTTGTTATGTAAGTGCTTTAAACACAATTTTTTTCTTCTTTTTCAATCAACTACATATCTTTATGGATTTCAGTTTGAAAAATTAGTCATATAACTTAATGATTTCTGGCAAATTATATTTAAACTCTTCAATAAATAAAACATTATGCAAAAGAAGAAGGAAGTTTACTAATATACCTGTATTGATGATACTTATTTTTCCCTAGCCAATAAGGAATTTCCCAATATTACCTGTATTGAGGATGCATATTTTCCCTATCCAAAATTGATTGTTCCTATTTCTTTGGAAGTGAATTTGTTGAAGAGGTCCTTGTTGCCTGTCATATTTTTGGAATTTACATACTTGCTCTTTAAGACTTGCATGATGGTATTCTGTGTTGATTTTTTCTTCCAAATCAATTACCTACTAAAGTAGTATATCTTTAAATTGGGTTTTATTTTATAGGGTCCACTATGTTACTCATGATGCTGTTTAGATATCAAACCTTCTTTCGTCTATTATATTTTGTATTGTGTGTAGATGCCCGCGTTTGTGCGTAACTATACCTAATATTACCCATGACCAAGGGGCAAGTTTTGGATCTTTTGGTCTTTTTGGACACCTGGAAGTTTACCCAAATTCTCCTTTTTATTTTATTTTATGATCATTTTGTTAGACATCACACTTTTTCATCAAGGATTTAGATTCAGCATCTGACCATATAAATTGTTTTAAATCAACACATGTTTTGCATGAATCAAAATTAATAGCTTCTCATCTAGCATGCTCAACTGATATCTTATCCAATTGAACAGTTATATGTCATATACAAGCATGCACTTTCACATTTTAAGATTTGACAAAATTGAGTTTAGAGCTCTTTTCTTAAATATGCTACTTAATTTAAAATCTTTTAGTAGATTCATTTTATAGCGTTATATCATTTAGGATTTAGGTCATCAGTTTTAGAAGGTACTTGTTTTGACTCATCCTCCAAATCCATAAGACATATGTTGGTTTGTTCTTCACTAGACACACTTTCCTCTTTGTCTGAATCATCTAAGCAAAGGTCATCCTCATCTCTGTAGCAAGGGGCTCCATCTACGTTTCCAGATTACATACTTTTCCCTGTTGTTTTCTTCTTCCTTCTGAATGGGCAATCAACTTCCATCTGTATTTGAGACATCAGTCTCTTATTTTTCTGGAAGTATGTCTGTTCTCTTAGTTTTCAGTGCAACGTCATTTTTTTACTTCAACTATCTCCTTTCTCGCTGTCACTTGTTGCATTGATCTTCTTCATTTTTGTTGTCAGTATTTTCCAGCTTATTTGCTCAATCTATCTAATCATGAGATCACCAATCCATTTATCTGCTATTAGTGTTGAGACTTATTTTGCTTCATTGATAGCTGTGACTTTGGCTTGCCATTCCTTTAGTTTTGATACCTTTCCTCTTCAGAATAGGTTTAGTCCAGCAATGCTAACTTGATGAATATGGCACTGAACCTTTAGTAGTTTGAGAGGGAATTTAGACCCATTAAATTTAGTATTTCATGCCAAGAGATGTACCACAGATATAGTGAATGCCTCGCTTGAAAATAGGGATAATATGAGATTACCATCGATAAGAAAGTTAAGGGTGGAAATGTCTTCTAGACTGCACCTCCTTTAGGCACACCTCTGGTTAAAGAAACGTATAAAACTGTTCTTGATTTCCTTTTGAGCTTTTTAACACTTCAAATTCACAGAACTGGTGTAGAATAATTAGTTTATCAATGATACCATGTTTTGAGGCCTATTACAATTTCCTCATATTACTTTATATGTTAAGTGTTTAATTTGTTAACTATTAATCCACCATTTCCGAACCAAAAATTTTATTTTCTTTATTCCACCTTTATATCTTTGTTTATCAAGCCTATTTGTTGAAACATGGATGGTTTTATATTAAGAGATAAGACATATTATGAGCAATATCCCACATCATTTATGTGAAGTTGAGCAATTTATAAGATTATTCTTTAAATTCAGATTAGCTAGATTAATCATTTTGGACTTAGTGAATTGCCCTTGCATTTTTGGTCTTGGAAGTGCAGGTATGATTGTGCAATGTGCATCTTGACTAGAAGTGTCAGAGAGCTTCCTCTGGGTATTTTAGATTGTGTGGAACTTTGCAACATGTTTTGTTTTAGAGTATGGCTTTAGTGGTCCCCTAACAAGGATGATTGATCTTCAACAAGATAGAGTTGTGAGGACGCAAACAATGCCCCGCTCCTAAATTGGATGCAAGTGTTTGATTGATCTAAGAACAATAGCTAATGATTTCAACGTAGGCAAATCCATGTCAAACCTTTTTAGTAGAGGTGGGCGCGGGTCAGTTTAGAACCGAACCGAACCAAAATTTTTGGGTATATAGTAAATGGAACCGTCGGGTCCAAATATAATTATGGAACTGTTCGGGTTTGGTTCCATTCGGTTCAGTTCGGTTCGGTTCCGTGGTATAATTAATTTTTTTAACATTTATAATAACATTATATAAATACAACTAATGATATATTCAATGATTTTGGAATGTCAAAGACTAGTAGATTACCTTGTTCAAATGACCGTTACGGTCAAAGTTTCGGTCGGTGGAGGTCATAGCTTCGATCAGAGGTCACAATGTCGGACGGCGATTGTATATGTTTTGGAATGTCAGTAAGGCTGCGACAGTAAGTGCAATAGTCGAGATAGCGTTATACACTTTAGTGTAGGTGTTTAGGGTTATTTAGTAGGTTAGATCTTTATTGGGCTAAGAAATGAAACAATAAATGGGCAATTGGGCCAAAAATTAAAAAATTAGAAATGAAACAAGTTATTGGGCCAAAAATTTGAATTTAGAAATTGTTAATTTGTTTAAAAAAAATTAAAATTAAAATAATTTGATTTATTCAATATAAAAAAAATTAGAAAGATTCGGTTCTTCGGTTCTTGGTCTAAAATCGAGAAACGAACCGTACCCGTCGGTTCTCAATTCAGATATCCGTTCGGGTATTTAACTTGACAAGAACCGTCGGGTACGGTTCGGTCGGTTCGGTTTGGGAGATTTGCCCAGCCCTACTTTTTAGGCCAATAAATACGAGGCTCAAATTGTAATGTCTTACGACTCTTACCCTTATATTTCAATGTCATCTGTTTTAGGCATTATAAGTTATTTTATTGAAGAGAGAGGGACATTGAAACAGTTGCAACAGTGTCAATGACATTCATCTTTCTTTAAATTATTATCTTATTCGTTCGTTTACATATTCTATCTGATTATTATCTAGTTTGATGTTGATCCTATGAACATCATCCAATACTATAGAGAAGGAAACAGGTTAAGAGAGTAAAATAGTGTGCCTATAGAAAGGGCACTACAGTCTATTGGTGTTTAAGAAGTGTTCCTTTATTATTTGTTTTTATTTTTAAATCAAATTGCTACTTGAAATTTGCTATAAGGGGATGCTACATCCCCATGTGTTGGTATCAAAGATGAAAGCATTAACAAGATTGTTGTAATATATGCAGACCACTCATCATTATGCTAAACATAGCTGACAAAAGAACTTAAAAAAGCATCTCAACTACTGCGAGCAAGTTCTTTTCCTTCTCTAGTAGTTGTCTTTTCATTGCATTGTTAAGTTTCACAAACCCTCTAGCCTCCTACATTCATTTTCTTGCTTCTATCCAGCCTTCACTTTATAACATTCCTCGTCTCATTTCCTTTGGATATGTACTAGCAAAACCTCTTTATTTTTATCTTCTCCTCGGCCTGAAGACACCTTCAACAGCTCACTGAGCCATTTCTTCCTCCTAAGAATTATCCTTTGGGTTGGGTGAAGTTAGATTGCTTCTATATTTTTCTCCTTGGCCTAAAATTATTCTCTCTATGCCAACTTAAAGCTGTTTTGAGTGATACTTTTGAACAATCTATTATATAGACCCAGACAGCTGTTGAATTCTAAAGCTTAACAAGATTCACACATTTACAAATACTTTTAATAGTCTAAAATCAAGTTCAAGGCATTCAAAAAACAACTTTCTGATTTCCGGATCAAAGCTGGTGTGACTAGAACGGTTTTAGATGTACATTCCTTCCCCTCCTGAAAGAAACTATTTTAGATACCTAGAATGTCTTAAAACCTATGGTACATAAACCAGATTTGGTCTCTATTAATTTTATGAGTCTAAAAGAATTGGATTCTTTTAACTTAACAAGCTCGAGGACAAAATATAAGTGTTAGACATTAAAAATAGGTTTAGATTTGTCATTCCATTTTTTGCGCGGTACCTTTTGAAAATTTGGATGTGATTATGACGTATTCACATGTTATTTTTAAATAAACTTTAATGTAAATATTTGAGGTTATCAACTTCAACGTAGTAAAATGTGTGATACCTAATAAGTCTTGTGTAACTAATGTTCGCTTGTCCAAAATTTGAAATTATTCTATATATGACTTAATGGTTGCTTTTTCTGTTATCAAGCTGTAAATACTTTGTAGCTCTTTAGAATGTGATAGTTTTGCAACTTCAATACAACTCTATGCATTAGAAACTTGCTCTCTCAAATTTCAAATATCACATCCTTCATATCCTATTAATGGAGTGATTTTTATGTTGTTAAGTTTTATGTTCTATGTAATTGAGTGGTGCTATGTGTAAGAGGGATGGGAGACGATTGATCATTTGTTTATTCATTGTGATGGTGTTCGTTGGTTGTGGAAGAGTATTCTAGCGTCTCAACATATGGATTGTGTATTGCCTAAGTGTATAGAGGATGTATTGCTACTTGGAGGAGAAAACTACGTGATAAGAATAACAAGCTTGTATGAGATTTTATCTCGGGATCTTTTGTATGGTATGTGTGGAAAGAAAGGAGCAGTTGCTGTTTTGAAGACCAAACACGAATGACAGATCAAATCAGAGAACTGTTTTATCTGACTTTGTATACTTCGTTTAATGCCACGGCTTCTAATCCTATAGAATGACTGTCTAGTTTCTTATTGTTTCCTTCTTGTTTAAATTGTTAATACACTTCCTGTATATTCTTTTTTGATCAATAAAAGTACCTGATTATCTATTAAAAAAAATATTTGTGTAAAATCATTATAAAGTAAACCTCTATAGAAGCATTTGATAGGTGGGGTGATAAACAAGAACTGAGCTATAGTGCAGTTGAGTTTTTCTCTTGAAAATTTACTTGCAAACTATATGAATATTATGAATTAGTTAATTGAGTCAGTTAAAGCTTTTGCTGTAACTTGGTTAACCACACCAACTAGTGAGACGGGGTTGATTCTGCTGTAGTGATAATGGAAGTTAGTCTCTTCTGGAGCTGATTTGTTGGGAGATCCCTGGTGAAGGATGTAGGTCCAATAGACTGAACCATTAAATTCTTGAGTTGTTCATTCTTCTTTCCTTTTATCAGGGGATATCGTACCTTCTCTTTAATTTGGCTAGCTTTGTAGATTTGCTATATCTGTGAGCATTTTTCTGATGGAGTTCATTAGTGATAAGTGATAACTTGAATGAAAACACACCTTGAAAACAGATGCGCTCACAATTGACTTCTGCTTTAGAATTGAGTTTGGAAATCCGTAATGTATTTTGATGTTTCGATAATCATTTTCAGTACATTTGCTGTGTATCTGATGTGATAAACTGAAAATGCCTGATTGCTTGTCCAACCATGTTGAGTATTTTATTAAGAAACAGCTTCTCTAGATACTTACTTAAGACCTACGGCCAGTGGAGTTGATGTTCTGTTCTGCTAATGCATATTCAAATATGTCATCGTCGATTTTTATCGTTGTTACATTTATTCATGTTTTGTCTCTAACAATGGTAATATTGTTTAATACTTTCAGAGATTGGCCTGGGTCTCGTTGGTTTTGGCATCTTCTTCTCCTTTCTTGGCATAATTCTCTTTTTCGACAGAGGTTTGCTAGCTCTTGGTAATGTAAGACACTGTTATTGTTGTTGTTGTTATTATTATTATTATTTCAGTAGAAGGTCAAATAAGTCGCTGATTTTTATTTTTCTTAAGTAGATATTTTGGTTGGCTGGTGTAGTCCTTTTACTCGGTTGGCGTTCCACATTGAATCTGTTCACAAACAGAAGTAACTATAAGGTACTTGTGACAATGTATAAAATACCTGTTAGCTTTTAGATAATCTTGTGAGGTGTATATGTCTGGAATTTCAACATGCTTCTCCTATGAAGCATTTGTAAATATAATTGACTATGCGGCAACAATGAATGCCCTTATTTATTCTTGTCTATGTTAATTATGGAAATTTTGTGAGGTTGAGTTGTTTTATGGATTGTTCTTGTAAAGTGACTACTCTCTTATATCATTGCATAATGGTGTCAATGTCAGTAATAAACTTTCATGATATTGCTAAACAATTGCCCTTTTGTTGTAATACTGACATGATGCTAAATATAAATAAGTGTTTCCCTTAATCTGTCTTGATTCCACCTTCCATTTATCAGGTCATGTAAAATTTACCCACCCACAGTTTGTATATGAGTTTAGTCCTTCAATACATATTTGTTGTGTAACAAAGCCTTGTAGTTGAATTTAGTTTGCTCAGACACTGCGTGCTTGAGTTAAGGGTGTTGAACAAGCTATTTGAATGGAAATGGATGTTTTATATTTTACTCACTCTCTTCTGTCTCTCTTTCTTCTCATCCTCTAGGGTTCCATCGCATTTCTACTTGGGATATTCTTTATATTCGTTCGTTGGCCAGTAGTTGGTATAATTGTGGAAATGTATGGCTGCATAGTCCTTTTTAGGTAAGTTAGGTTTTTGATTTTGCTGAGTTGCTTTCTTGTTAAAATATTTGGTCTCAATTCCTTTGTGTGATATGTCTTTCTGCTCATAAGTATTTTCCTTTGTGTTCTTCACAGTGGTTTCTGGCCGTCTGTCAAGGTCTTCATTTATCAGATTCCAGTATTTGGATGGATTCTACAGTATCCTATTCTGGTAAGTTACCCTTAGCTTTCTTTTTCAATTTGCTATATATTTCTTTGTCTGCATACATTCTGCTGGTGCTTAGTTATGATTCCTTATTGTACTGATTATGTTATATGAAGCCTGTCTTCAGTTTAGTATGATTACAAACTTAATTGTCAAGATCACATTAAACTTTGTAAATGAGTGCAAAGTGGGCTTGACCCTCGTTACATTTTCGATATATTTCAGTGCATTAATGTGTAGGAATTATGACTGCATGAATGGTTTGCACATGGAGGATATGGAGCCTAGAAGCATGTACCTATTGTTAGCTGTTCACATTAAGCTATAGCCTAGCAAGATATGGATGCTAGGCTATTCGAGTATAAAGACACTGAAGGAAGTCTATTTGAGTATAAGTTTGCGAAGTTTGAATAATTCAAGTCATATGGTTCTCTCAGTAACCCATTGGACTGAAAAATTCTCCACTCTGCACTTAATCATAAGGCAGCTGTTTCCCGTCTTGTCTTTGCTTATATGGATGTTTGGCAGAATTATACCTTTGTGACTCGCAAGTTTGATATGTTAATTGCTGGCCTATTATACTGATTCCTGATCCCTTCTCAGTTTATTAATCGATTTTGGAGGAGCTCTGGTTGACTCCAAATTGAATCTCTGCTCGTGGAGTGATCTTTTGATCAGAGGCACGGCAAAACCAGAATATCAAGGTGAAAACTTTCCTCAAAAAATATTGTCAAGGGGACAGACTTGGAAGGGGCAAGTAGTATAATATACTGTATGTTTCCAAGAAAGTAATTTGTACTTGGGATTGAGCCTTAGGTATTCCCATTATATCACCGTAAAAAAAACAAAGTTTCTCATAGTCCGGACGAGAAAGGGAAAATCTTGCTTTAACTTTGTGAAATTCAATTATTTTTCGTTTCTGTTTTTTCTAGCGAGTCCTCGAACTTTTAGTTGTGATGCACGCGAATTCTCACTCGATAGACTTAGCCTGTTTTGTTGTAAACCTTCACACATCTTCGAGTTCTGTTTTGAGAGGTATTTTTGGTAGCTCACTCTTGAAATGGAAAGAACCCACTTTTCCAAAATGGAAGCAGAAAAGTAATGTTTGCTTTGTGTAAAATTAAACGCCCCCATCCTAGATAGTTCAGCCATGTCCGATGCCATGAAATGATTGAGAACGACGATGGGTCGAAGTGCTCTTTTTTCTTTGTATTTTCGATAGGTATTGAATGACTGAATAATTCAAGGGCGGGTGAACTACAGGAGGGTCCTTTTAAGCAGATGACTCGTCGGGCCATCGGAGTAGGACTTATTTGGGAAAAAGGACTTAAATAACTTCGTTTTCCTGAAGTATGTCATTTTCTATCAAGAAGGCTATGCGCTCGGCTAGGACCAGGTCCTGTTAATATAGGTGCCGGGCTGCCTGCTTGCCGAGTTTTTACAGGCTGATCTGCCCGGTCGGCGAACGGTCCAAGACCATTGCCACCTCTGCTAATAGTCAAGTACTTTGAGGTATCTAATAAATCCGTTGTGTTTCTTCTGCACACTTGAAGAGGGTGTCGGTACAGAGCAGCAAGCAACATTTAAAATCCTAATAAATGTGTTCACGCCCCAACACTGAATTGAAAGCAGCTGCAATTTATTGTTGTTGTTGTTGGCGCGGGTGAAATACTTATCCATTCCTCTTTAAACACCTACTTGTTTCATAACGGTACACTGTACTCTGAATTAGTGAACTTGACGAGGGACCACTATTTATAAATGGATCTAATTCGATATATCGATTATACCAATGACTAAAATTCAAAAACACGTATACGATAATATGATATGGTTGTTACATTGGATTAGAATTAAACGAGTATCACAAGAAGCAAATATTATACGTTTATACATTGGGAAAAAGTAAAGATAGAAAATGAGAAAGATTGTGGTATAAATTTTTTTTCTAAAGAAAAAAACAAATATTTTATATCTGCTTTACGTGTCTGTTCTTTATTAATTATCTATACGGAATGAACTATAGTCTTAAAAGCTCATACTCGTAAGCCTAGATGACTTGACACCAATAAATATTATACGTTGTTAAATCATTTTTCACGAATTGTCTCTAGAATTTTCATTTACAACAAAATCAAGGATATATTCAACAATCAATTATTCCACATTTTAAGGGAGACATTGAAAAGTCTACCCTTAACACCATAGCACCAAAAATCGACTTAGAGCTCGAGCTAATGATATACAAAAACACTTTTTACTCAAGTACTTGTAAGTCATGATGGATTTGCAACAACACTAACTATAAACTAAAAGTATTTCTATTTATCGAGACTCTTGTCTTAATTAGTCAACTAAATAGATAGTATTATTCTAAAACAAAAGATGAGGACCCTCTTTAATAGATCATATGATTCATCTTTCTATAGAATAAATATGACAATATATAAGATAAGGAAACAATTCATGTTGCGAAAGTTACAATTAAGACATAAATCATGACCAAATAAGGAAAGAATATTAAGATTATATTCTTTAACAATTTTCTATTGAAATTATCAAGGAAATAATATCACATCTCCCAAGAAGATGGGAAAAAAAAGAAAAAAAATATTCTACTTATATTTTGCCACATTAGCGTTCTGTTAAATTTTCCTTGTAATTATGATTTTATTGATTGTACATATGTAACAAGTGATTTTCAACATACAATCCTTCTCGACATGCTTGCATATTTCATTTTGGAAATTTCGAGTTTTTGATGATTTAGGGTTTCAGATACGCTACTCCTTATATTTAAAACTCGATATTCTCGTAAGCCACCCAACTTTGATAGAAAACACAAATTTTCCCATAGTATGTTTGAATATAGCAGAGAATGAGCATGAAATAATCTTGAAGCCATCTGAATTGTTCTTGGTCAAGGCCTGGTTCTGGAGTTGCTCTTGGTTAATTACAACAGTTCTTGTACTTGAAAAAATTCATAAGTTTTCTTCTTTATTTTTGTGTTAATCCATTTTGGTGCTTAAATTGGGAGGGTGTGGGCCTGATGATCACAAGAATTAACCTAATAGAATTTCTGAAAAATGCGAATTGATGATAAAAACAAACAGGGCCTTGCCCTAGTTCATGATCGTGGGTTCGAGTTTCAATCACCGTAGTGTAAAAATCATTACTAGAGGTCTCTAATCCATTCCTGCCATGGTGCAGATAAAATTGGAGTCTTTATTTCTTGGAATTCATTTTATGTTTTTGCTTTAAATATTCGTTCAGGGTAGAAATTTTGTAAACCAAAAAACTTTGGATTATTACTTCCATTTCTAGTGAATTTTGATATTTCCCCAATGTGGATTTTACCTCCTTATAAACGTGTAAACTTTCTGATAAACAATTACCCTTGTAGTTTTGACACTTCCTGAAAAGTCAGTTGTTATTATTATTATTATTATTATTATTATTATTATTATTATTATAAATTGATAGACACAACCTATTCGATCCCATTCTAGGTTGTAGTTCACTAGGTCTAAAAACTTGTTAAGTTTTTGTGCCCAACTATTATCACTGTGCGGAGTCCATAAACGAATCGACTATTCCCTAATTTTTATTAAAGATAATTTAAAAATTTCACACTTGTAATTTCGATTTTACCCTTTGAAAAAAATTGAGATCAGTCATTAGGGTTCAGAATTATCATTAAAAAGAGAGGTTACACCTTAACATAGTTTACCTTGTAAACTTCTTTTTATCATAATGAATTACTGTAGCAACAAATGAAAACATAGTCTCAGACGAATATTTATAAATCTTGCGTGTTCTTTTCTATCTTTATTTTCTTACTGCGATTTTATTGCTCTTGGTGGTATAGAACTAGATTTTCTAATTCTCAAGAAACATAAACAAATGATAAGAATTTGCAATTTTAATTACTTCACTTATATTTCTACTTTCCAATTCCTTCCTTTTACTGAAATAAGAGAGACAAATAATTTACCCCTCTTAATTATTTCCCTTTTTCCATTTGCAATTAATTGTTATAAATGTCTTCCCTCACCCACACACAATGAAAAAAATTGTTGCTTGGTTGATTTAGGAAACTTTATTGCCTTTGAAAGTAAATACTTTTGTACTTCATTGAAACATTTGCTATGTATTGTTGATTGTTGATTGAATGCATCAATTCATCTAGGCTGCATGCCACATATATTATAATTTGGACCTTGCTACATGTATATCAAGTTTTATATAATGGGTTACATAATGCCGCACGTCACTTTATTATTTGTCAGTTTAGTCAATTTTATTATCCAATCTTTTTCCTCAATATCATTTTGTCATCCCTTATGTACCATTTGTCTATACAATTAGCATAATCCTTATAATTTTCTTTAAATATTTGGGAGGATAAATTATATTTTCTAATATCAAACAACCATTAATTTTGTAAACAGTAAATATACAAGTTTCTACCAATGTTGTGAACTCTAGTTGTATGATTGTGGAAAGAGAAAACATTAGCAGAAAAGTAATTTGACTAGAAAATAATTGATTTTTCTCTTGAACAGAAAATCATATAGAAGTTAATCTAAATCACTGAGGCGTAGAGTAGATCCTATATTGACCCGAAAATGTTGGTCTATATATAGACAAAGTGGACATAAAAGTACGCCCCTCTAAAAGAAATATTTAGGACGATGAGTTCATAACCCTTCGAGCACAACCAACTTCTATCGAACTAGCTTAATTTTAACTTCAAATTCATATTCGTTTATCATCTTAAATTACGCATGAGACCAAGAAGAATTATCGCCATACATGGTTTTAATATGGTAATACCTATTAATTTTCGAAGATATGAACATGCCATAAATTAGAATGGGAGAGTGTTAGTTATAAAATAAAAAAAAAAAAAAAAAAAGGTTGAACCCCAATCTTGAGGGCCCCCACCGCCCTGTTCCTAGAGTTTTGTGAGGGAGGTAAATTGTGGGATGTGCCCCAATAGGTCAGGGAACAAGAGCTGCCTGTACACTGCGCCTACAAGAAGTTCAATTCCATGTCTCAGGAATCGAACCCCCACACTACGGCTGCCAGCAAGGCGTGAGATAACCTCACTCCTATCCTTTGCACCATTGGACTATGCCCCGGGNATATATTCAACAATCAATTATTCCACATTTTAAGGGAGACATTGAAAAGTCTACCCTTAACACCATAGCACCAAAAATCGACTAGAGCTCGAGCTAATGATATACAAAAACACTTTTTACTCAAGTACTTGTAACTCATGATGGATTTGCAACAACACTAACTATAAACTAAAAGTATTTCTATTTATCGAGACTCTTATCTTAATTAGTCAACTAAATAGATGGTATTATTCTAAAACAAAAGATGAGGACCCTCTTTAATAGATCATATGATTCATCTTTCTATAGAATAAATATGACAATATATAAGATAAGGAAACGATTCATGTTGCGAAAGTTACAATTAAGACATAAATCATGACCAAATAAGGAAAGAATATTAAGATTATATTCTTTAACAATTTTCTATTGAAATTATCAAGGAAATAATATCACATCTCCCAAGAAGATGGGAAAAAAGAAAAAAATAATCCACTTACATTTTGCCACATTAGCGTTCTGTTAAATTTTTCCCGCACTTATGATTTTATTGATTGTACATAAGTAACAAGTGATTTTCAACATACAATCTTTCTCAACATGCTTGCATATTTTATTTTGGAAATTTCGAGTTTTTGATGATTTAGGGTTTCAGATACGCTACACCGTATATTTAAAACTCGATATTCTTGTAAGCCACCCAACTTTGATAGAAAACACAAATTTTCCCATAGTATGTTTGAATATAGCAGAGAATGAGCATGAAATAATCTTGAAGCCATCTGAATTGTTCTTGGTCAAGGCCTGGTTCTGGAGTTGCTCTTGGTTAATTACAACAGTTCTTGTACTTGAAAAAATTCATAAGTTTTCTTCTTTATTTTTGTGTTAATCCATTTTGGTGCTTAAATTGGGAGGGTGTGGGCCTGATGATCACAAGAATTAACCTAATAGAATTTCTAAAAAATGCGAATTGATGATAAAAACAAACAGGGCCTTGCCCTAGTTCATGATCGTGGGTTCAAGTTTCAATCACCGTAGTGTAAAAATCATTACTAGAGGTCTCTAATCCATTCCTGCCATGGTGCAGATAAAATTGGAGTCTTTATTTCTTGGAATTCATTTAATGTTTTTGCTTTAAATATTCGTTCAGGGTAGAAATTTTGTAAACCAAAAAACTTTGGATTATTACTTCCATTTCTAGTGAATTTTGATATTTCCCCAATGTGGATTTTACCTCCTTATAAACGTGTAAACTTTCTGATAAACAATTACCCTTGTAGTTTTGACACTTCCTGAAAAGTCAGTTGTTATTATTATTATTATAAATTGATAGACACAACCTATTCAATCCCATTCTAGGTTGTATTTCACTAGGTCTAAAAACTTGTTAAGTTTTTGTGCCGAACTATTATCATTGTGCGGAGTCCATAAACGAATCGACCATTCACTAATTTTTATTTAAGATAATTTAAAAATTCCACACTTGTAATTTCGATTTTACCCTTTTAAAAAAAAATGGTGATCGGTCATTAGGGTTTAAAATTATCATTAAAAAGTGAGGTTACACCGCAACATAGTTTACCTTGTAAACTTTTTTTTTTATCATAATGAATTACTGTGCAACAAATGAAAACGTAGTCTCAGACGAATATTTATAAATCTTGTGTGTTCTTTTCTATCTTTATTTTCTTACTGCGATTTTATTGCTCTTGGTGGTATAGAACTAGATTTTCTAATTCTCAAGAAACATACACAAATGATAAGAATTTCCACTTTTTATTACTTCACTTATATTTCTACTTTCCAATTCCTTCCTTTTACTGAAATAAGAGAGACAAATAATTTACCCCTCTTAATTATTTCCCTTTTTCCATTTGCAATTAATTGTTATAAATGTCTTCCCTCACCCACACACAATGAAAAAATTGTTGCTTGGTTGATTTAGGAAACTTTATTGCCTTTGAAAGTAAATACTTTTGTACTTCATTGAAACATTTGTTATGTATTGTTGATTGTTGATTGAATGCATCAATTCATCTAGGCTGCATGCCACATATATTATAATTTGGACCTTGCTACATGTATATTAAGTTTTATATAATGGGTTACATAATGCCGCACGTCACTTTATTATTTATCTGTTTAGTCAATTTTATTATCCAATCTTTTTCCTCCATATCATTTTGTCATCCTTTATGTACCATTTGTATGTACAAGTAGCATAGTTCTTAGAATTTTCTTTAAATATTTGGGAGGATAAATTATATTTTCTAATATCAAACAACCATTAATTTTGTAAACAGTAAATATACAAGTTTCTACCAATGTTGTGAACTCTAGTTGTATGATTGTGGAAAGAGAAAATATTAGCAGAAAAAGTAATTTGACTAGAAAATAATTGATTTTTCTCTTGAACAGAAAATCATATAGAAGTTAACCTAAAGCACTAAGGCGTAGAGTAGATCCTATATTGACCCGAAAATGTTGGTCTATATATAGACAAAGTGGACATAAAAGTACGCCCCTCTAAAAGAAATATTTAGGACGATGAGTTCATAACCCTTCGAGCACAACCAACTTCTATCGAACTAGCTTAATTTTAACTTCAAATTCATATTCGTTTATCATCTTAAATTACGCATGAGACCAAGAAGAATTATCGCCATACATGGTTTTAATATGGTAATACCTATTAATTTTCGAAGATATGAACATGCCATAAATTAGAATGGGAGAGTGTTAGTTATAAAATAAAAAAAAAAAAAAAAAAAGAAGAAGGTTGAACCCCAATCTTGAGGGCCCCCACCGCCCTGTTCCTAGAGTTTTGTGAGGGAGGTAAATTGCGGGATGTGCCCCAATAGGTCAGGGAACAAGAGCTGCCTGTACATTGCGCCTACAAGAAGTCCAATTCCATGTCTCAGAAATCGAACCCCCACACTACGGCTGCCAGCAAGGCGTGAGATAACCTCACTCCTATCCTTTGCACCATTGGACTATGCCCCGGGGGGCATGGGAGAGTGTTAGTTGTTAACACATGTGATCACTTTCACTAAAGTTCATTATTCCATTCCAGTCCTCCTTTTCTCCTCTTCAGTCACAAGAGCAATAATTAACCCCCCATCTACTTTGCGTAGTATTTATTACAATCCAGAATCGAATTTACAGTTCTTCAGAAAACATGAATGGCTTGTCCTGAACTAATCCCAATTGCATACAATTTATTGTTCAAGAACCCACGGACATCAGACTGCAATTAATATTTGGACTTCTACCAGCAAAAATGGCACCAATTTCTTGTTGGACTGTGTGGAATGTAATAATAGCATCCTTTTGAGTTTCATTTTCTTCTCTTAAAATTTACTTTTTAAAGTCAAATATTAATTTTAACGGCATATTACGCACTTATCACCCACTAATTTTTTGAAATGTAGAAATTTAGTAAAATAAAATGAATACCAAACCAAGGCATAGTGTACACTTTTTCCTCGACAAGGGATCGGCCTAGTATATATTCCTATTATGAAAGGACTTTCTTAGACGTTCAGTTTGACAGTTTTGTGGGTTTGAGTAGAGAAATACTCGAGTAGGACGATCCTATAGCACATGCAGCACGACCGCTCACTCAAATCATTGCACCTCTAATACATCTTCATTATAGTGAAGAAATCCAACTATAGCCAGTGTAATCGAACCATTATAAATATGTGTGCTTTTTTAGTGTTTCAAATTTCACATGACTTATAGACTAGAGTTTCTCCATTAAGAAGAGATAAAAAGTTTATCCTCGAGCTCGAAAATCAACCTAATACTATTACCATATATAAAGGATTCTTTAGGGTGCCAATTTTGAGAGGGGAAAGATGTGAGAAAAAATGTATGTATCAAGTATTAACGCAATTGAACCACTATAAATATATTTGTTTCTTTTGCTTATTTTCATTTTAGCCCTCGTTTGATCCCCATTAAATTCAATTACATTACATTCCATTTTTCTCTCTTTTATTTTCAGCCACACAATCTTCCATAAAATAATATTACACATAAATCGAAAACTTTTCCTTTTTTTTCAATCACTTATTTTTCTAAAAAATACTATTCCTCCCATTTCCATTTTCAGGCAATGGAGGTCAAACGGGGGCTTATTCAATATTGCTCTCGTAAACAAGGATCAGGGTTTAATTCATAAGTAATACGCCTTTCTGTAGATTTAGTGTTCAACTTATTCTAACCTTAAAGATTTAGATGCTTGCAATTCAAGATAGAATAAACTAATACCATGAAGATTAACCCAATGTGTGCGCTTGCTTGCTTTGAAGTTAGATATTTTCATGATGAATGCAGAAGAAGATTTTACATACATACATAGGAAACCTCTTAACAACCCAAGTTACAATAAATTCAGATTTTAATGGTTTTAAATGCTGTGTGGAAGAGTTCGATTTAGGCATTAAAGTGACATCTACTTGTCACCTTTAATGCTTGGCCTTCCCTACTTTTAATGTGTGCGATGAAATCCAATTTAAGGACGATTTGACAGACACTACCTTGCATGAATTTTTGCAAATTAAATTTAAAACAAAAAACCATGAATTTGTGATATAAGTCCTTTCTTCTCTCAATTTTCATTTTCAGTTTTTAGTCGATATCATAGTCGATTCAATGGAATTCCCAGAATTATCTTTGGCTCCCAATTATGAATCTTTTGATCCATCTGATGCAAGTCTTCCTATGAAGAGGAAATGGATGAATACAGAATCTCCTAGTGTTGATCTTCAGCTCAAAGACCCCCTTCCCTTGGATTGGGAGCAATGCCTTGATCTTGAAGTATACCCATCACACTCTCTCTCTCTCTCTCTCTCTCTCTGTGTTTTTTTTGTATATTATGTATGTATTTATAAATTACAATGTTGGACTGTGTAGGAACTCGATACATGTATTAGGTTGACTTATCCTTCAATTCCCATATTAAGTAGGCAAATTTTTGTTTGTGAGCGAAATGACATCGCCTTTACAATTGTTTCGACATCTCCTTCGACCTAGTGTGACAAAGTTGACGTAGCTCTCACCTTGAGGCTCTATCTTTGCTCATTTTAGGATGATAACTAATACCTTAAACCCATAGCATTTATATTCTGTCATCGTGTCAGTTGTACTAGAGTCTACATCTTATTTGACATGCTAACTATAATTACTTAGTAACATTTTACGGAATCCATGATGAACTATCTCTTATCTTTCGTGTTTGCAGTCGGGAAGAATGTACTATCTAAACCGGAAAACATCGAGAAAAGCGTGGAACCGGCCGGAAGAACAGAAGATTGATCTCGATCTGAACATATCAATCTGCAGTGAGAAACAAAATAATTGGGGCTCAGATAATCAACAAGAAATGATCAATGAACAGCAGCATTCATCAAGCAGCAGCAGCATGATTGCTTTAGTTTGTTCAAATTGTCATCTTCTTGTAATACTTTCAAGGACTTCTCCTTCCTGTCCTAACTGCAAGTATGTTCACTCTCTTGCAACATCACCACAAGCTCGGCCCGACTCGTCCGTTTCGTCTTCCTATCGCAACTTAAGCCTTTGAACAAGATATATATCCATATATATGTATCCTGTAAGGTGTTGCCAAATAAATTGTACTGTATGTATTCCTTTTTTAAACTTCTTATCAATGATTTTTATGGGACATCTATTTATATTCGGTTGTTATATCACTGATAGTCCTAGAGGAGGAAATTACATGACGTTGACAGCAGTAAATTCAACTTTCATTTTTATTAGTGGGGAACCATAGGTAAATCCACCTAGCAAACACATGCAGGGCATCTGTTAGCACAATATCTCGGTGTGATTGTGATATTTGAATAACTCATCATTGGGAACACTCCAGTCAAAGTTAAATATTAATGGCAAGTGAAATCACACATAAGAATATAAATTTTTTGGCCCAAATGGGTATTGAAGCCCAAAGAGCGGAGCCTTGATTCCTAGGTTAATTAAGAAGGGTCATTCTGTACTTCATAAATCAAGCTACAAATTGAGAGTTCTTTTATTTTCAGATGCAATTGACACGTTTTACATAGAGGATTGGACCATACTTGACAGTTGACGATAATATGAAAGAAAAATAAGTTGAAATTTTTTAAGGTATTTTCTAATGGGGTCTAGTGGTTCAGAACAAGCTCGCATTCATTGGACACTATATTCGAAAGAAATGGAAAATAAGAAAAAAGTTCATATATTTTTCCTACTTAATATATTATGTAGTCTATCTCACTAGATAAGCACTTGGGATTGAATTAATTTGCCTCTAATCTTTCTTTCTCTTGTGCAACTCCCCAAAATAAAAATAAAGCAATATATAGGCTATGCCCACCATATGAAACAAGCACCAAGTGTCAAGTTTGCCTTTAATGTACATAGTCCATCATAGGAAACAATCACTCAGCGTTGAGTTTGCCTTCAATCTTTCTTTCTCCCATGCCCATTTCTCCTCCTCAAAATTATTATACTTATTTCTTGATTGGATAAAACCACCTGTCCTGGCTGCTTGGGGACAGGTTTAAAAACAGGGGCGCCATACAGGGAGCAAGGTTCTTCTTGATTAATCATTTAGCATTGTTGTACAATATATGTACAATATTTTACTGCGAAAGATACTTATATCAATGATTGAGGTATATTGGAAGCATATAGTAAAAAACAAAAAGGGAAACCCTTTGTAAAATAGTGTAATACATGCCTTATAATTCCTTGTGGGATCCCTTTAGGAAACTTAATAGGGCCTAAATAATTAGGTCATTAGGAAATCTATGTTGAAAAAGAGGGTCTCAAAACCCCTATTTCAACATATGAAAGGACTGATATTTGGCAAATTGTACTCAGTTTCAAATAATGGCATATTGCAATCAGGTTCTGTCGGGTAAATTCACTTTTTGCAAGAATAAATTCTACAATTCAAATAACTAATTAGAGTGATTAAATAAGCAAATAAATATCTAAGCAAAACAAGACAACACATTACAGAATTTTAATGTGGAAAAAACCTCTAGTGTAGAGAGGAAATAAATCATGGGACAACTCTAACCAAATCCACTATAATAAATCGAGATTACAATGTTCAAGTTTATGCCTAAAACTTGAGTTCTCACTAAATCGGGAATACAACTGGCGCCGTTGTCGAGGATTGAGTTTAGTTTAATTTAATTTCTCGAGGTACTAATTCGAATTTCGATTTTTATTTTGCTAGTATAATTTTGTTTTCATTTTTATTTTAGGTTATTATCCTTTATTTGTGTTTTAGTTATTTAAATTGTTTGAATTTCAATGCTTGTACTGGTTTTGTTTCTCAGATTTGCATGCCACGATCAATTGGAGGAGAATTGATTCCAGCTGATCCTGAAATCGAGAGCACCTTTCATCGACTACAAAGAGATCACCGAGAAGCACAAGTACAAATGGCTAACGAACTAAACAATCCCATTATTCAGGCTAATGAAGGAGAGGCAATGGACGAAAAAAAATGAGATTTTGGGATATTTCTTGACTCCTCAAATAATTCAAAGTCAACCCAGCATAGTGTATCCACCGTTTGGACAGCTAAATTTCTAGTTGAAGACCAATGTGATACAATTATTTCAAAATGGACACCAGTTTTATGGCAAAACCGAGGAGAATCCACATACACACATATCTCAATTTTTGGATATGTGTTAACATTTCAGATACCAAGGGATTTCGGATGATGCTATTAGGCTAAGTCTGTTTCCACATACGCTACGAGACAGAGCACTTGAATGGTTGTATTCACTTCCGATTGCAAGTAACACTACATGGAACGAGTTGGCACACAAATTCTGCACAATTTTTTTCTCCCCAGCCAAGATAGCGAAGCTGAGACATGACATATCAATATTCAAGGAGAAATCAAATCATTTGACGAAGGTTGGAACATATTCAAAAACATGCTCCGGAAGTGCCCTCAACATGAATTTGATAAAAAGACCCAAATTCGATTCTTCTACACAGGGATAATTCCATACCACAAGAGCATGGTGGATTCAGCATCAGATGGCTCAATATCCACACGAACAGATGGGGCATTGGAATTATTTGAGAGAATGGCTACCACATCAGCCATG